>NC_088400.1:65105518-65345586 GCF_034236695.1 Oncorhynchus nerka | reverse complement strand
GACAGTTGTTTAGTTCCTCTCAGGAGTCATGCTGCCCAGCAGTAATAAGATGATGAAATAACAATTTATAATAAACACTCTCAAATGTAAAACTTCTGGAGCTGAGCAAAGATCAAGGAAAATGAAAAACAGCTGTGCTTAATAACAAATGAATGAGAACATTTCACTTTGTGCATTATAATGAGTTACTGAGTTACTTCATTGTCTTTCAGTTGTAAAATTATCACTTTCTGTAGACTATGCCTGGTGTGCCCATTCACTGCTGACAAGCCTGATGGTAATGCGTGGCTGAGTGGTTAAGGGCGATGGACTAAATCATTAGTATCTTCCTGCGCAGGTTCGAATCCTGCCGACCGCGAAATTGAATTTTCTTGACCCCTCCGGAGGTTGGAGGATTTAGTCGTGTTTCTTACATACCAATCATATCCTCTCGAATCTCCACAAGTACATAGGGATTAGTTGTCCATTTGGGACAGGATCCCACCTCACACCTTACACCTGGTTTATCCATCTTTCCAAGCTCTATGAGCCACAGTAGCATAGGTTACAGGTTTGTAGTCAAGCCACAGATTTCAGGTGAGATCCATGATACACTTTCAACAATACAACAACACGATTCTCATGAATAACCATTAAGCCATTTCCCATTTTCACATGCGGAAACCTGTTGTCCTCTTACCCTGACGGATAGCTCCAGACACTTTTTTGGTCCTAGCACGAGAGCATTTTTAAATTCATGTCCAAATGGCCATATTCTGAAGACACTCTTAAAGTCTGGGCAGGGTAATCGAACTGGCCAGCATCTAAGGCTTCTAGCTTTGCACGGGTCACAGGTGAGCTGCCTTGTTAAACCCTCAAAATAAATAATAACACGATTGCGTTGAAAATACCCATTAAGCCATTTGTTAAGATTTCAGCCATGTGGACCTCGCATGTCAACTCTTACCCTGATGATTGCTGGATATTTTACAGACACTTTTCGGTCTTGTCACAATGTTATCATTTATATCAGAATGGCCATATTCTGAGGCCAGTTTAGCGTTCATTCAATGACGATTTACACGATTGCGTTGAAAATACTGAACAGGGCTCCGGGCAGCCGAGCGGAAATGGAGGAAAACTCGCCTCCCTGCGGACCTGACATCCTTTCACTCCCTCCTCTCTACATTTTCCTCTTCTCTCTCTGCTGCTAAAGCCACATTCTACCACTCTAAATTCCAAGCATCTGCCTCTAACCCTAGGAAGCTCTTTGCAACCTTCTCCTCCCTCCTGAATCCTCCTCCCCCTCCCCCCCCCTCCTCCCTCTCTGCAGATGACTTCGTCAACCATTTTGAAAAGAAGGTCGACGACATCCGATCCTCGTTTGCTAAGTCAAACGACACCGCTGGTTCTGCTCACACTGCCCTACCCTGTGCTCTGACCTCTTTCTCCCCTCTCTCTCCAGATGAAATCTCGCGTCTTGTGACGACCGGCCGCCCTACAACCTGCCCGCTTGACCCTATCCCCTCCTCTCTTCTCCAGACCATTTCCGGAGACCTCCTCCCTTACCTCACCTCGCTCATCAACTCATCCCTGACCGCTGGCTACGTCCCTTCCGTCTTCAAGAGAGCGAGAGTTGCACCCCTTCTGAAAAAACCTACACTCGATCCCTCCGATGTCAACAACTACAGACCAGTATCCCTTCTTTCTTTTCTCTCCAAAACTCTTGAACGTGCCGTCCTTGGCCAGCTCTCCCGCTATCTCTCTCAGAATGACCTTCTTGATCCAAATCAGTCAGGTTTCAAGACTAGTCATTCAACTGAGACTGCTCTTCTCTGTATCACGGAGGCGCTCCGCACTGCTAAAGCTAACTCTCTCTCCTCTGCTCTCATCCTTCTAGACCTATCGGCTGCCTTCGATACTGTGAACCATCAGATCCTCCCTCTCCACCCTCTCCGAGTTGGGCATCTCCGGCGCGGCCCACGCTTGGATTGCGTCCTACCTGACAGGTCGCTCCTACCAGGTGGCGTGGCGAGAATCCGTCTCCACACCACGTGCTCTCACCACTGGTGTCCCCCAGGGCTCTGTTCTAGGCCCTCTCCTATTCTCGCTATACACCAAGTCACTTGGCTCTGTCATAACCTCACATGGTCTCTCCTATCATTGCTATGCAGACGACACACAATTAATCTTCTCCTTTCCCCCTTCTGATGACCAGGTGGCGAATCGCATCTCTGCATGTCTGGCAGACATATCCGTGTGGATGACGGATCACCACCTCAAGCTGAACCTCGGCAAGACGGAGCTGCTCTTCCTCCCGGGGAAGGACTGCCCGTTCCATGATCTCGCCATCACGGTTGACAACTCCATTGTGTCCTCCTCCCAGAGCGCTAAGAACCTTGGCGTGATCCTGGACAACACCCTGTCGTTCTCAACTAACATCAAGGCGGTGGCCCGTTCCTGTAGGTTCATGCTCTACAACATCCGCAGAGTACGACCCTGCCTCACACAGGAAGCGGCGCAGGTCCTAATCCAGGCACTTGTCATCTCCCGTCTGGATTACTGCAACTCGCTGTTGGCTGGGCTCCCTGCCTGTGCCATTAAACCCCTACAACTCATCCAGAACGCCGCAGCCCGTCTGGTGTTCAACCTTCCCAAGTTCTCTCACGTCACCCCGCTCCTCCGCTCCCTCCACTGGCTTCCAGTTGAAGCTCGCATCCGCTACAAGACCATGGTGCTTGCCTACGGAGCTGTGAGGGGAACGGCACCTCAGTACCTCCAGGCTCTGATCAGGCCCTACATCCAAACAAGGGCACTGCGTTCATCCACCTCTGGCCTGCTCGCCTCCCTACCACTGAGGAAGTACAGTTCCCGCTCAGCCCAGTCAAAACTGTTCGCTGCTCTGGCCCCCCAATGGTGGAACAAACTCCCTCACGACGCCAGGACAGCGGAGTCAATCACCACCTTCCGGAGACACCTGAAACCCCACCTCTTTAAGGAATACCTAGGATAGGATAAAGTAATCCCTCTCACCCCCCCTCCCCCTGAAAAGATTTAGATGCACTACTGTTCCACTGGAGGTCATAAGGTGAATGCACCAATTTGTAAGTCGCTCTGGATAAGAGCGTCTGCTAAATGACTTAAATGTAAATGTAAATGTAAAATACCCATTAAGCCATTTGTTAAGATTTCAGCCATGTGGACCTGTTGTCACTCTTACCCTGATGATTGCTGATACTTACAGACACTTTTTCGGTCTTATCTGGTAATTTTATCATTTATATCAGAATGGCCATATTCTGAGAGCCAGTTTGCGTTCATTCAATGACGATTTACTACTCTTTCCGTTGAAGGCCATATTGAGTTAAATCAATGACTGGAGTTTTTCATTGATAAAAACAAATGACTATTGAAAGTGCCAAAGTCGGTATGCATAAATTTACTGGTCTCTGTGGTAGATTTCAAGAGAGGCCTGTGCCTATTTCTACTTTACCCCATACTCTTTAACCCGATACCCAGAGTGGTGCTGCTGGTCAGGATGGCCGGGGCGGTCTAGAAGGCGCTGCGTTCAGGTGTGAGTCTGCCACGGATGGCGTGGGTTCAATCCCACTTCTGACAGTTGTTTCAGTGCCTCTCAGGAGTCATGCTGCTTAGCAGTGATAATGAGATGATGAAATAACAGTTTATAATAAACACTCTACCAAATGTAAACCTTCTGGTCAGAGCTGAGCAAAGATCAAGGAGGAAATAAGAAAACAGCCACTTAACAATAACAAATGAATGAGAGGGAGACATTTCACTTTGTTGCATTATAATGAGTTACTGAGTTAACTTCGTTGTCTTTCAGTTGTAAAATTATCACTTTCTGTAGACTATGCCTGGTGGCCCATTCACTGCTGACAGGCCTGTTATTAGGTGGCCAGTGGTTAAGCGTGGACTAGAAATCCCATTAGTATCTTCCTGCGCAGGTTCGAATCACTGCCGACGAGTGAATTTTTCTTGACCCTCGGGAGTTGAGGATTTACGTGAGTGTTTCTTATACCAATCATATCCTCTCAGATCTCCACAAGTACATAGGGATTAGTTGTCCATTTGGGACAGGATCCCACCTCACCTTTACACACCTGGTTATCCATCTTTCTAGCTCTATAGGCCACAGTAGCATAGGTTACAGGTTTGTAGTCAAGCCACGAATTTCAGGTGAGATCCCATGATACACTCAGCAATACAACAACACGATTCTCATGAATAACCATTAAACCATGCTAAGATTTCCCCCATTTTCACGTAACGGAAACCTGTTGTACTCTTACTAGCGGATATCCAGACACTTTTTGAATTACTATCTGAAGCATTTTTAAATTCGTAAGTAACATATTCACCAAGACCTCTTAAAGTCTGCAGGGTAATCCAGACAGCACATCTAAAGTCAAACCACAGGTCACAGTTGAGCTGCTAACGTTGATATCAAAATAAATAATAACACGTTCGCGTTGAAAATACCATTAAGCCATTTGTTAAGATTTCAGCTATGTGGACTGTTTGTCACTCTTACCCTGATGATTGCTGATATTTACAGACACTTTTTCGGTCGTGTCTGAGAAATGTTATCATTTATCTATCAGATTGGCCCTTATTCTGAGAAGCCAGTTTAGCGTTCAGTCGACGATTTACGACGTTGCGGATGAAAATACCCATTAAGCCATTTGTTAAAGATTTCAGCCATGTGGACCTGTTGTCACTCTTTTTACGGTGATGATTGCCGATGCCGACAGACCCTTTCCCGGTAGTCTTGTCTGAGAAATTTTATCGTTTATATCCCAGAATGGCCATATCGAGGCCAGTTTAGCGTTCATTAGTGACGATTTACTACTCTTTTCCGTTGAAGGCCATATTGAGGTTAAATCAGCAGCTGGAGTTTTTCATTGATAAAAACAAATGACTATTGAAAGTGCAAGTGGTGTCTGGTGCGTAAATTTACTGGTCTCTGTGGTGATTTTGAGAGGCTGTGCCTATTTCTACTTTACCCCATACTCTTTAACCGATGCAGGTATTGTGTAGTCAGGATGACGGCGGTCTAAGAGCTGCGTTCAGAGTCGTAGTCTCCCATGGGCGTGGGTTAAATCCATGACAGTTGTTTGATGCCTCTGGAGTCATGCTGTAGCAGTAATAATAAGTTGATGAAATAACAATTTATAGTAAAACACTCTCAATGTAAACCTTCTGTAGCTGAGCAAAGATCAAGGAAAATAAGAAAGCAGCTGTACTTAATAACAAATGAATGAGAGACTTATTTCACTTTGTACTTATAATGAGTTACCAAGTTCGCCATTTGTCTTTCAGTTATAAAATTATCACTTTCTGTAGACCTGCCTGTTCCCATTCCTGCTGACAGGCCTGTTATTAGTGGCGATTAGTTAGTGATGGACTAGAAATCCATTAGGATCTTCCTCCGGGTTGAATCCTGCCGACAACAAAGTGAATTTTCTTGACCCCTCAGGAAGTTGAGGTTTAGTTGTGTTTCTTATACCAATCATATCCTCTCAGATCTCCACAAGTACAGGGTTAGTTGTCCATTTTGGGAGGATCCCCCTCACACCTTTACACACCTGGTTATCCATCCTTCTAGCTCTATAACACAGTAGCACAGGTTGAGTTTGTAGATCAAACACAGATTTCAGGTGAGATCATGATACCTCAGCAATACAACAACACGATTCTCATGAATATCCATTCTGCCATTTTAGATTTCCCATTTTGACATGTGGAAACCACTATTTGTCCCTGTACCCACAATGAGGGATAGCTCCAGACACTTTTTGGGTCCCTCTGAGGCATTTTAAATTCATGTCAAAATGGCCATATTCTGAAGACACTCTTAAAGTCACCAAAGTGTGTCAGACTATGTACATCTAAAGTCATTGGTCAAGTCAAACCCTAAAAATAAATAATAACACCGATTAGTCCATTAAGCCAGTTGATTTCCCCCATGTGGACCTTGTCAAAGCCCCTCATGATTGCTGATATTAACTTTTAAGGTCTTATCTGCCAAATTTTGGATCATGATGACATCAGAATCGGTCTTATCACAGAATTTATCATTTATATATCAGAATGGCCAATTATGAGACCATTTAGCGTTCATTCGAAGAGCGATTTACTCTTTCCGTTGAAGGCCATATTGAGGTTAAATCAATGACTGGTTTTTCATTGATAAAAACAAATTACTATTGAAAGTGCAAGTCGATGTCGTGCATAAATTTACTGGTTTCTGTGGTGATTTTAAAGGCTGTGCCTATTTCTACTTTTACCCCATACTCTTTTAACCCGATACCAGGTAATGTGCCATAGTCAGGATGGAGCGGTCTACAAGAGCTGCGTTAGTCGCAGTCTCCCGTAGGCGTGGTTTCAAATCCCACTTCTGACAATTGTTTAGTTCTCTCAGGAGTCATGCAGCTTGGTAATAATAAGTTGATGAAATAACAATTTATAATAAACTCTCCAAATAGTACAAGCCTTCTGGAGCTGGGCAAAAGATCAAAATAAAAACAGCTGTACTTAATAACAAATGAATAGAGGGAACATTTCATTTTATTGCATTATAATGAGTTAATGAGTTACTTCATTGTCTTTCAGTTAATAAAATTATCACTTTCTTTAAGACTATGCCTGGTGGCCCATTCCACTGCTGACAAGCCTATTTGTCGTGGCCGAGTGGTTAAGCGATGGACTAGAAATCATTAGGATCTTCCTGCGCAGGTTCGAATCCTGCCGACAACGAAATTGAATTTTCTTGACCCCTCCGGAGGGTTGAAGTTTAGTTGTGTTTCTTATACCAATCATTTCCTTTCAGATCTCCTCAAGTATAGGGATTAGTTGTCCATTTGGGACAGGATCCCTCACACCTTACACACCTGGTTATCCATCCTTCTAGCTCTATAGAGCCACAGTAGCATAGGTTACAGGTTTGTAGTCAAAGCCCAGATTTCAGGTGAGAGATCCCATGATACCTCAGCACAATACAACAACACGATTCTCATGAATAACCATTAGCCATTTCCCCCATTTTCATGTGGAAACCTCTGTTGTCACTCTTACCCTGACGGATAGCTCCAGACACTTTTTTGGTCCTAGCTGAGAGGCATTTTAAATTCATGTCAAATGGCCATATTCTGAAGACTTACTCTCTTAAAGTCTGGGCAGGGTTGTCGAGACTGGCCAGCATCTAAGGCTTCTAGCTTTGCACAGGTCACAGGTGAGCTGCCTTGTTACTCAGTCCCGTGATCAGAACAATCTTGAAGTGTTCAACAACCACACCCGCTTGACCCTATTCCCTCCTCTCTTCTCCAGACCATTTCCGGAGACCTTCTCTTACCTCACCTCGCTCATCAACTCATCCCTGACCGCTGGCTACATCCCTTCTGTCTTCAAGAGAGCGAGAGTTGCACCCCTTCTGAAAAAACCTTCACTCGATCCCTCCGATGTCAACTACAGACCAGTATCCCTTCTTTCTTTTCTCTCAAAACTCTTGAACGTGCCGTCCTTGGCCAGCTCTCCCGCTATCTCTCTCAGAATGACCTTCTTGATCCAAATCAGTCAGGTTTCAAGACTAGTCATTCAACTGAGACTGCTCTTCTCTGTATCCACGGAGGCCCTCCGCACTGCTAAAGCTAACTCTCTCCTCTGCTCTCATCCTTCTAGACCTATCGGCTGCCTTCGATACTGTGAACCATCAGATCCTCCTTTCCACCCTCTCCGAGTTGGGCATCTCCCCGGCGCGGCCCACGCTTAGATTGCGTCCTACCTGACAGGTCGCTCCTACCAGGTGGCGTGGCGAGAATCTGTCTCCTCACCACGCGCTCTCACCACTGGCGTCCCCCAGGGCTCTGTTCTAGGCCCTCTCCTATTCTCGCTATACACCAAGTCACTTGGCTCTGTCATAACCTCACATGGTCTCTCCTATCATTGCTATGCAGACGACACACAATTAATCTTCTCCTTTCCCCCTTCTGATGACCAGGTGGCGAATCGCATCTCTGCATGTCTGGCAGACATATCAGTGTGGATGACGGATCACCACCTCAAGCTGAACCTCGGCAAGACGGAGCTGCTCTTCCTCTCGGGGAAGGACTGCCCGTTCCATGATCTCGCCATCACGGTTGACAACTCCATTGTGTCCTCCTCCCAGAGCGCTAAGAACCTTGGCGTGATCCTAGACAACACCCTGTCATTCTCAACTAACATCAAGGCGGTGGCCCGTTCTTGTAGGTTCATGCTCTACAACATCCGCAGAGTACGACCCTGCCTCACACAGGAAGCAGCGCAGGTCCTAATCCAGGCACTTGTCATCTCCCGTCTGGATTACTGCAACTCGCTGTTGGCTGGGCTCCCTGCCTGTGCCATTAAGCCCTACAACTCATCCAGAACGCCGCAGCCCGTCTGGTGTTCAACCTTCCCAAGTTCTCTCGTCACCCCGCTCCTCCGCTCTCTCCACTGGCTTCCAGTTGAAGCTCGCATCCGCTACAAGACCATGGTGCTTGCCTACGGAGCTGTGAGGGAACGGCACCTCAGTACCTCCAGGCTCTGATCAGGCCCTACACCCAAACAAGGGCACTGCGTTCATCCACCTCTGGCCTGCTCGCCTCCCTACCACTGAGGAAGTACAGTTCCCGCGCAGCCCAGTCAAAACTGTTCGCTGCTCTGGCCCCCCAATGGTGGAACAAACTCCCTCACGACGCCAGGACAGCGGAGTCAATCACCACCTTCCGGAGACACCTGAAACCCCACCTCTTTCAGGAATAGCTAGGATAGGATAAAGTAATCCTTCTCACCCCCTTAAAAGATTTAGATGCACTATTGTAAAGTGGCTGTTCCACTGGATGTCTTAAGGTGAACGCACCAATTTGTATGTCGCTCTGGATAAGAGCGTCTGCTAAATGACTTAAATGTAAATGTAAGTGTGGATTCCGATTGGTCAGACCAGCGTTGAATAGTCCTTAGCATGGGTACTTCCTGTTTGAGATCTGCCTATAGGAAGGAGGAGCAAAATAGAGTCGTGGTCAAATTTGCCGAAAGGAGGGTGGGGAGGGTGTGAAGGCCTCCCGGAAGTTGGAGTAACAGTGGTTGAGTGTCTTAGCAGCGCAAGTACTACAGTCAATGTGTTGGTAGAATTTCAGCATTCTTTTCCTCAAATTTGCTTTGTTAAAATCCCATTTAGATAAAAAACAAAATACTGCAAAGTTCCCTAAGAGCTGGAAGCGAAGCAGCCCTCCGCCATCTTTAGCCTATGACCAAGGTAAAATAACCTAGCTAGCGACTTCAAATCAATAAAATATCTATCAAAGGCTAAACATAGGTTTGACAAAGTAATTGTGATTAATTTTACTCATCAATTCAGATGAGTCTATACCATTCTGTGCAGTTGTTTGAGGCCTCCCTGTGCCATATGCTAGGTGGTGCATCTAACCTCCTGCCTGGAGCAGTAGTTGTTTATTTCAACACAAACATTGCCTGCTACAGTGTTGTACATAGAATATGTTTTTATTTTCTAAGATAAAATACTTATTACATACATTAATACATCACACACACACACACACACACAATACAGTATACACAGCACAAACATATTACAATGAATATAAAATAGGGGGATGTACAACTGCACAAAATTATATTTGCATGCAGGTTAAAAGCACTGTGTTGTGGTACAACATTATGTCAATATAATCATACAAACGATAGATTTTTTCCAAAAGATTGATTGACACAAATTGTCATGGAAGAATCACGTATTACATTTTGATTGCCTAAGTTGATTGTTAACTATGTGGGAGTATGAAAAGCACGCAGAGCAACAACAAAAAACGAAAACCTTAGCCTTGTTAAAATCCCCAGCAACAATGAATGCAGCCTCAGGATATGTGGTTTCCAGTTTGCAAAGAGTCAAATAAAGTTAGTTCAGAGCATACCATGTAACTTGATAAAAAGGTAAGCGCGCAAACCATCACGATCAGCATATGTAGCACCTACACCAGAGCAGTATCCAACCACCTCCCCCTGCAAGCACCTTTACTTCCCACCCTGTTCCCCTAATTTCCCCAACACTTGCCCCCCCCATCAACCCACATTTAACAGGCATGCACAAACAGGAGAGAAAAAAAAGGAAAAATAATAAACACATTGTCTGGCCGATGCCAAAAAAGCACAGCGCAACCTCGAACAAGAGGTAAAACAAAAATAAAATCCCAACTATACGTTCACCTCTCACTATCCTAGAACTTCTACTAACATATGAACTGAGGATGCTCCTGCGAATTAAGTGTTCGGTTAGCATCTAAAAACCTAAACAGAATAAGTTGCAACTTAAACATATTGCGCATTTAAGCGTCATCCTGGGTCAATCCCAGAGATAAGCAAGATATAGCCTCAAGATTATATTGCTAAGCACTGCCGGTCAAAAAATAAACCATCTGCAACCGACATAGTCAGCCGTACCTTTACATACTGTGGGTCAGAGATCGGAACAAGGATTTGTTAAATTAAACGTTCCCCCATTAAAAATAAATGTTTAATAAAAAAAAATAAATGTTGCAGGAGCCTCTCACGCACAGCTGTTCACTCCAACATGCTAGCTCCGCCCCCTCAAGGTCATTTGTAAAGTGACTATGCATGGATAATAAACAGCGAGTAGCAGCAGTGTAAAAACAAAGGCGGGGGCAATGTAAATAGTCTGGGTGGCCATTTGATTAATTGTTCAGCAGTCTTATGGTTTGGTGGTAGAAGCTGTTAGGGAGCCTTTTGGTCCTAGACTTGGCACTCCGATACCGCTTGACGTGTGGTAACAGACGGAACAGTCTGTGACTTGGGCGACTGGAGTCTGACAATTTTTTGGGCCTTCCTCTGTCACGGCCGAGTATATAGGTCCTGGATGGCAGAAAGCTTGGTCTCAGTGATGTACTGGGCCGTACGCACTATCCTCTGTAGCGCCTTACGATCGGATGCCAAGCAGTTACCATACCAGGCGGTGATGCAACCGGTCTTGCTCTCATTGAGGAAGAGGTTGTTATCCTGGCACCACACTGCCAGGTCTCTGACCTCCTCCCTATAGGCTGTCTCATCATTGTCTGTGATCAGGCCTACTACTGTTGTGTCGTCAGCAAACTTAATGATGGTGTTGGAGTCATGCATGGCCACGCAGTCATGGGTGAACAGGGAGTACAGGAGGGGACTAAGTACGCATCCCTGAGGGGCCCCAGTGTTGAGGATCAGCGTGGCAGATGTGTTGTTGCCTACTCTTACCACCTGGGGGGGCGGCCCATCAGGAAGTCCAGTTGCAGAGGGAGGTGTTTAGTCCCAGCGTCCTTAACTTAGTGATAAGCTTTGTGGGCACTATTGTGTTGAACGCTGAGCTGCAGCCAATGGTCTGTGACCATTGACGTTTAAGCATTTAAGAATGAGTCAGTTACAGGAATCAAATCATCAAGACAAATATGGTTGGAGTTCACTGTAACTGCCAGGTAAACTATCCGCTTAAGTTTCATACACGCCTCCATTCTCCTGCCCCTTTCCAGGCTTGTCTGCGTCCTCTTCCCCTGCTTTGTGGTTGACCGTCAGCGGAACCATAATCTCTGCAGAATCACACACAGAAGGAAGACATCAACTACAGCCTCTCTCCTACTGCATCAACTGCTATTTAAGAATTTACCTCTGCTTTATACAGTCTTAAATTAACTGGATTACTTGCCTCGTTCTGTCTGGACTCTTTCACTGCCTTTAGCTGAGGAGAAGAGAGAAAAGTTGAGCTTAGCATTCTCATACACAGATCACATTAGTATTTGTTGTGTTCACTTCTGGATGACAATGAAAAGGAGGCTCAGTGGCAGAATTCCAGGTGAATGCCACTGTCTTCTTACCCTCAGGCTTTGACTCATATTTAGGATGGTTGGATCTGCTGGCTGCAGCTGCTGATGAGAACAGAAGGACAAACTTTCTCTAATCAGATCATTTTGAAATAAACACTCCTATACTTCAAAGCATTCAGATGTACAACTGACTAGATATCCCCACTTTCCCAATACATAGTGTATTATATTTCACTTTTAAGAATCTGTCAATTACAGCAGTGTTTCCCCTAGAATTGGTCATTCAACATTGGTTTACAGCAAACAGAGTAGAAGAGGTTCCTTGAATTTAGGATGTACAGTTGAAATCGGAGGTTTACATACACTTATGTTGGAAGCATTAAAACTAATTTTTCAACCACTCCACAAAGTTCTTGGTAACAAACTATAGTTTAGGCAAGTCGGTTAGGACATCTACTTTGTTTATGACAAAGTCGTTTTTCCAACAATTGTTAACAGACAGATTATTTCACTGTATCACAATTCCAGTGGATCAGAAGTTTACATACACTGAGTTGACTGTGCCTTTAAAGAGCTTGGAAAATTCCAGAAAATTATGTCATGGCTTTAGAAGCTTCTGATAGGCTAAATGACATTATTTGAGTCAATTGGAGGTGTACCTGTGGATGTATTTCAAGGCCTACCTTCAAACTCAGTGCCTCTTTGCTTGACATCATGGGAAAATCAAAATAAATCAGCTAAGACCTCAGAAGAAATATTGTAGACCTCCCCAAGTCTGGTTCATCCTTGGGAGCAATTTCCAAACGCCTGAAGGTAACACTTTTATCTGTACAAACAATAGTACGCAAGTCTCCTAGAGATGAACGTACTTTGGTGTGAAAAGTGCAAAGCAATCCCAGAACAACATCAAAGGACCTTGTGAAGATCCTGGAGGAAACAGGTGCAAACGTATCTATATCCACAGTAAAACAAGTCCTATATCGACATAACCTGAAAGGCCGCTCAGCAAGGAAGAAGCCACCGCTCCAAAACCTCCATTAAAAAAGCCAGACTACGGTTTGCAACTGCACATGGGGACAAAGATCGTACCTTTTGGAGAAACATCCTCTGGTCTGATGAAACAAAAATAGAACTGTTTGGCCATAATGACCATTGTTATGTTTGGAGGAAAAAGGGGGAGGCTTGCAAGCCGAAGAAAGGGGGTGGCAGCATCATGTTGTGGGGGTGATTTGCTGCAGGAGGGACTGGTGCACTTCACAAAATAGATGGCATCGTGAGGTAGGAAAATTATGTGGATATATTGAAGCAACATCAAGAAATCAGTAAGGAAGTTAAAGCTTGGTCGCAAATGGGTCTTCCAAATGGACAATGACCCGAAGCACACTTCCAGAGTTGTGGTAAAATGGCATAAGGACAACAAAGTCAAGGTATTAGAGTGGCCATCACAAAGCCCTGACCCCTATCCTATAGAAAATTTGTGGGCAGAACTGAAAAAGCGAGTGCGAGCAAGGAGGCCAACAAACCTGACTCAGTTACACCAGCTCTGTCAAGAGGAATGGGCCAACAACTTATTGTGGGAAGCTTGTGAAAGGCTACCCGAAACGTTTGACCCAAGTTAAACAATTTAAAGGCAATGCTACCAAATACTAATTGAGTGTATGTAAACTTCTGACCCACTGGGAATGTGATGAAAGAAATAATAGCGGAAATAGATCACTCTACTATTATTCTGACATTTCACATTCTTAATATAAAGTCGACCGATTATGATTTTTCAACGCCAATACCGATTACTGGAGGACCATAAAAGCCGATACCGATTAAATCGGCTGTTTTTATTTATTTATTTGTAATAATGACAATTACAACAATACTGAATGAACACTTAATTTAACTTAATATAATACATCAATAAAATTTTGCCTCAAGTAAATAATGAAACATGTTCAATTTGGTTTAAATAATGCAAAAACAAAGTGTTGGAGAAGAAAGTAAAAGTGCAATATGTTCCATGTAAAATATGTGCCAAGTAAGAAAGCTAACGTTTCAGTTCCTTGCTCAGAACATGAGAACATATGAAAGCTGGTGGTTCCTTTTAACATGAGTCTTCAATATTCCCAGGTAAGAAGTTTTAGGTTGTAATTATTATAGGAATTATAGGACTATTTCCCTCTATAGCATTTGTATTTCATTAACCTTTGACTATTGGATGTTCTTATAGGCACTTTAGTATGGCCAGTGTAACAGTATAGCTTCCGTCCCTCTCCTCGCTCCTCCCTGGGCTCGAACCAGCAACACAATGACAATTAGCGCGCGCTAACTAGCTAGCCATTTCACTTCGGTTACACAAGCCTCATCTCGGGAGTTGATAGGCTTGAAGTCATAAACAGCACAATGCTTGACGCACAACGAAGAGCTGCTGGCAAAACACACGAAAGTGCTGTTTAAATTCATGTTTATGCGCCTGCTTCTGCCTACCACCGCTCAGTCAGATACTTGTATGCTCAGTCAGATTATATGCAACGCAGGACACGCTAGATAATATCTAGTAATATCATCAACCATGTGTAGTTAACTAGTGATTATGATTGATTGTTTTTTATAAGGTAAGTTTAATGCTAGCTAGCAACTTACCTTGGTTTACTGCATTCGCGTAACTCCTTGTGGAGTGCAACAAGAGAGAGGCAGGTCGTTATTGCGTTGGACTAGTTAAGGTTGCAAGACTCTCGGGATCCCCCAAGCTGACAAGGTGAAAATCTGTCGTTCTGCCCCTGAACAAGGCAGTTAACCCACTGTTCCTAGGCCGTCATTGAAAATAAGAATGTTCTTAACTGACTTGCCTAGTTAAATAAAGTTTAAATAAATGTTTTAAAAAAAATATATATATATTTTTTTAATCGGCGCCCAAAAATACAGATTTCCGATTGTTATGAAAACTTGAAATCGGCCCTAATTTATCGGCCATTCCGATTAATCGGTCGACCTCTAATCCTAACTGACCTAAGACAGGGAATTTTTAATAGGATTAAATGTCAGGAATTGTGAAAAACTGAGTTTAAATGTATTTGGCTAAGGTGTATGTAAACTTCCGATTTCAACTGTATTTTCCCTTTAAATTTGCATAAGGTTATGAGATTACTACTGTGCACTCACTATCTGTACTTTACTATTTATATATATTTGACAACTTTTACTTCACTATATTCCTAAAGAAAATAATGTACTTTTTACTCCATACATTTTCCATGACACCTACAAGTACTTGTTACAATTAGAATGCTCAGCCATGACAGCAATATGGTCCAATCCACACACCTATCAATATAATGCATTGTCATTCCTACTGCCTCTGATCTGGCAGACTCACTAAACACAAATACTGCATTTGTAAATGATGCCTGAGTGTTGCAGTGTGCATACATTAATACATTATTAAGACCATTTCAATTCAATTAAATGCACATTGTCTAACATTTTGGTAAAGCAGTGAGTATGAAGAGTTGGGCCAGAAAGAGCCAGAGAATCATCCTACCTTTAATTTTCTTCCACAGCAACCAAACTGGGGAGTGAAAATACAAATATTTGACAACTTCTTAAAGTACAAGTCTGTATTAACCATTCTATCAGCTATTGAGTATGACTTCACTGACAATTACACGCTTAAGCTGCAAGAACAGATATTTTCAGACAGCACCAATAAACAACCTGCATACAGTACATGCACACCTGCATACAGTACCTGCACACCTGCATACAGTACCTGCACACCTGCATACAGTACCTGCACTCCTGCATACAGTACCTGCACTCCTGCATACAGTACCTGCACTCCTGCATACAGTACCTGCATACAGTACCTGCATACAGTACCTGCATACAGTACCTGCACACCTGCATACAGTACCTGCACACCTGCATACAGTACCTGCACACCTGCATACAGTACCTGCACACCTGCATACAGTACCTGCACACCTGCATACAGTACCTGCACACCTACATACAGTACCTGCACACCTGCATACAGTACCTGCACACCTGCATACAGTACCTGCACACCTGAACACTACTGTAAATATAGGTAGAACAGGTATCCCCTTCAGGGGGTATAGCTCATCACTGTTGTTGCTGCTGTTATGTCAATCTGTGCTTCACAACTATGTACATGTTACTATAGATGTGCTGTTCTTACCTGTTATGACGGCAACAAGCGCTACAATGGTAATGGTAACGACAACGACAACAACAACCCCACCACCAATTTCAGAAGGCTCTGAAATGAAAAATACATTTTGTATTGATACTTTGACAGGAGTTTCAGGTATTCAACATAGGACATTTTGAATGCTGCACTACAACACTAGCAGTGTCACTAACATATCAATAGATAAGATTAACACACTTATGAGTGTCCACTCACCTGGACCAAACACCTCTTCAACTGGATCACTGACTTCCTCTTCTCCAGCAGAGTTCTTCAGCTTGCAGATGTACTTGTAACTGTTGGTTGATTTGCCAGTGTCGCTCTTAGAGACAATCAGCTGTTTTCCTATGACCTCCCACGCCCCCTCCCCCACTTTCCAGCTGTAGGTGACTCGTTCAGCACCAGTGGTGTCGCCTTCACAGGTTAGAATGCAGGAGGTTTTGTTGGAGTTGCAGGTATAAGTGATTGTGGGTTTGGGAACTGCCTCTGTAAATTCAGGAACGAAAGAGAAAGACAAAGCAGGAAAAAAAGGCACTGCATAATCTGCTATTTAATATAGAGGCACACAGACACACAGACAGAAACACTTACTGATAACATAATATATATGTCCGCTCAAGCACTTTGCTGTTGAACTCCACATAATAAACCCCAATGTCTGTTTTCAACATAGTGTAGCATTGAAAATGTCCTACAACACTAGCAGTGTTACTAACAGATCAATACATAAGACTGTAGCACACTTGAGGGTCCACTCACCTGGACCAAACACCTCACTAACTTCCCCACTAACAGAGTTCTTCATCTTACAGATGTACTTGTAACTGTTGGTTGATTTGCCAGTGTCGCTCTTATTGACATTAATCTGTTTGTCTAAGTCCTGCCATGCCCCCTCTCCCACTTTCCAGCTGTAGGTGACTGGTTCAGCATCAGTGGTGTCGCCCTCACAGGTCAGATTGCAGGAGATTTTGTCTGGGTTACAGGAAGAAGTGATGGTGGGTTTGGGGACTGCCTCTGTAAATAGAGGAAAGAAACAGGAATCATTTGGGAAAATGCTTGTGAGGCACTGCAATACATAACCTGCTGTTTCTCCATGACCACGCACACACACAGATGTATGCACAAACGCACAGAACCACTTACTGAAAACAGATAATGTATATGTCTGGTCAAGCAGTTTGCTGTTGAACTCCACAGAATAAACTCCACTGTCTGTTTTCTTCAATCCACTGATTCTCAGCTCTCCAGTAGTCTGGTCCAGGGTTGTACGCTCTTTGAAGGCACCATAGATGTCCAGACCACCAAAATCCTTGTCCCACTCTGCCACCTTGTTCTTCCCATGCTTCCATAGGACGCTTGTGATGGGGTCAGGTACTGTGGACTTGTCCGGCGTCAACACGAGCTCACCTCCCACTTCATGATAAAGATCATCTAGGAAAGCAGACATTTCATACATGTATCAGAGTATCAATGTATCCAGGGTAACACATTATGGTGAGGGTATAAATATGTAGTCCTAACCCTATTGGCATTGAAAGAGACATTAATATCAACCTTTACTGTTTATATCTAGAATTCTGCTTGCTGGGTGTATCTGGTCTATGTAGTCTGACCATTTTACCAGTATTTTCCCCGCACTAACACCACTGGAGTAGAAATTGATCTAGACTACGCAACAGATGAAAATCTTTGGGTACACGCTGCCTCGGAGGCTGTCCACTATTATGCAATGGGTGGGTTCGATCCTGAATGCTGATTGGCTAAAAGCACATTCCAGATGGTGTCTACTGCACAAGTTATCATCGGCTAAATCTATGATGTTAAAATGCCTATTTACTCTGTTCCATCTGACTGCGCAATCCACTGTCTCCTCATCCCAGGCAGGGAAGATATACACTTGATCCCCACTATAAAAAGCATCTAGACATTATCTCAGATTTGTATAAACCTTACTGTCCGTCTCTCTGACATTTGCAACATTGTTTCAATATTCAAATTTGATCTCCAAGGAAGCGGCGCAGGTCCTAATCCAGGCACTTGTCATCTCCCGTCTGGATTACTGCAACTCGCTGTTGGCTGGGCTCCCTGCCTGTGCCATTAAACCCCTACAACTCATCCAGAACGCCGCAGCCCGTCTGGTGTTCAACCTTCCCAAGTTCTCTCACGTCACCCCGCTCCTCCGCTCTCCACTGGCTTCCAGTTGAAGCTTGCATCCGCTACAAGACCATGGTGCTTGCCTACGGAGCTGTGAGGGGAACGGCACCTCAGTACCTCCAGGCTCTGATCAGGCCCTACACCCAAACAAGGGCACTGCGTTCATCCACCTCTGGCCTGCTCGCCTCCCTACCACTGAGGAAGTACAGTTCCCGCTCAGCCCAGTCAAAACTGTTCGCTGCTCTGGCCCCCCAATGGTGGAACAAACTCCCTCACGACGCCAGGACAGCGGAGTCAATCACCACCTTCCGGAGACACCTGAAACCCCACCTCTTTAAGGAATACCTAGGATAGGATAAAGTAATCCTTCTCACCCACCCCCCCCTTAACCTCTTGCCTCTAGTTGGGACGCTTGCGTCCCAACTAGAGCTCTGGAAATGCAAATGTGCTACGCTAAATGCTAATAGTATTAGTTAAAACTCAAAAGTTCATTAAAATACACATGCAGGGTATCAAATTAAAGCTACACTCGTTGTGAATCCAGGCAACAAGTCAGATTTTTAAAATGCTTTTCGGCGACAGCATGAGAAGCTATCATCTGATAGCATGCACCAATACACTACAACAGAAAAGCACAGCAGGGGACGTAAACAAAATAATTAGCATTTCGGCGTTACACAAACCGCACAATAAAATAGAAAACAGTCATTACCTTTCACCATCTTCTTTGTTGGCACTCCTAGATGTCCCATAAACACTATTGGGTCTTTATTTCGATTAAATCGGGCCATATAAAGCCAAGATATCGTTATATGTAGACTGTGTGATAAACGAAAAAAACAGCGATTTCACAACGTAACGTCATTTTTAAAATTCAAAAAGTAGACGATAAACTTTCACAAAACACTTGAAATACGTTTGTAATGCTACTTTAGGTATTAGTAAACGTTAATAAGCGATAAAAATCATCCGTGGCGATGTAAATATCATTAGCTGTCATCTTGGAAAAAATTTCAGGAGAGAGCTCTTCCGGAATGATCTGGGCGGAGACCGGAGGTAAGTCGTGCCCCTCTTTCGGTTCAACCAAGAATCAAAGAGGATTCAATTCACAAGACTCTAGACAACATGGGGATGCTGTGGGAGTTGAATGCTCGGTCTTATCTAATTCGGCTCACTGTTAACAATTGCTTGAAGTGGCGCAAGGATATTTATTTCCATTTTCTGTGATCAGGTTTTCCTGCGCTTTCCGATGTAACGCACGTTATGTAATAGCCACAGTCGTGATTTAACCAGTTTTAAAAACGTCCGAGGGTTTCCTATCCACACATTCTAACCATATGAACGTACTATATTCCTGGCATGAGTAGCAGGGCGCTGAAATGTTGCGCGATTTTTAACAAAATGTTCAAAAAAGTAGAGGGTAGGAGCAACAGGTTAAAAGATTTAGATGCACTATTGTAAAGTGGCTGCTCCACTGGATGTCATAAGGTGAATGCACCAATTTGTAAGTCGCTCTGGATAAGAGCGTCTGCTAAATGACTTAAATGTAATGTAAATGTAAATGTACCATAGTAATGAACGTTTAGGGGTCGGGACGAGAGAGAGAGGCAGGCAGTGTTTCTCAGACAGTCAAAATCATGAATCAGCTGGCATCATTTTTATGAAAATATATACAAAGAAATGTCAATTTAAAAAAGGTATAACGAAATTAAGTGCGGCTAGTTTGCAGTTTTCCAGCTTCAGTTTGAAGTTATTGTGTTAGCTGTGTTGTTGGCTAGCTCTTTTGAACAACAGTGTCCTAACAAGAGTGCACATTTTCTATGCCAGGCAAAATTGTGCATCATTACATCATTGCTATGGATATATCCAAATAAATGTCACTAGAAAACAGCTTAAACAAATGCAGCTACTTTTTTTTCTGTCTGCACTGTTTGACGTGACTAAGTTACAGTGGGGCTAAAAGTATTTAGTCAGCCACCAATTGTGCAAGTTCTCCCACTTAACAAGATGAGAGAGGCCTGTAATTTTCATCATAGGTACAGTTCAACTATGACAGACAAAATTAGAAAAAAAATGCAGAAACTCACATTGTAGGATTTTTAATGAATTTATTTGCAAATTATGGTGGAAAATAAGAATTTGGTCACCTACAAACAAGCAAGATTTCTGGCTCTCACAGACCTGTAACTTCTTCTTTAAGATGCTCCTCTGTCCTCCACTCATTACCTGTATTAATGGCACCTGTTTGAACTTGTTATCAGTATAAAAGACACCTGTCCACAACCTCAAATAGTCACACTCCAAACTCCACTATGGCCAAGACCAAAGAGCTGTCAAAGGACACCAGAAACAAAATTGTAGACCTGCACCAGGCTGGGAAGACTGAATCTACAATAGGTAAGCAGCTTGGTTTGAAGAAATCAACTGTGGGAGCAATTATTAGGAAATGGAAGACATACAAGACCACTGATAATCTCCCTCGATCTGGGGCTCCACGCAAGATCTCACCCCGTGGGGTCAAAATGATCACAAGAACGGTGAGCAAAAATACCAGAACCACACGGGGGGACCTAGTGAATGACCTGCAGAGAGCTGGGACCAAAATAACAAAGCCTACAATCAGTAACACACTACGCCGCCAGGGACTCAAATCCTGCAGTGCCAGACGTGTCCCCCTGCTTAAGCCAGTACATGTCCCGTCTGAAGTTTGCTAGAGAGCATTTGGATGATCCAGAAGAAGATTGGGAGAATGTCATATGGTCAGATGAAACCAAAATATAACTTTTTGGTAAAAACTCAACTCGTCGTGTTTGGAGGACAAAGAATGCTGAGTTGCATCCAAAGAACACCATACCTACTGTGAAGCATGGGGGTGGAAAGATCATGCTTTGGGGCTGTTTTTCTGCAAAGGGACCAGGATGACTGATCCGTGTAAAGGAAAGAATGAATGGGGCCATGTATCGTGAGATTTTGAGTGGAAACCTCCTTCCATCAGCAAGGGGATTGAAGATGAAACGTGGCTGGGTCTTTCAGCATGACAATGATCCCAAACACACCGCCCGGGCAACGAAGGAGTGGCTTCGTAAGAAGCATTTCAAGGTCCTGGAGTGGCCTAGCCAGTCTCCAGATCTCAACCCCATAGAAAATCTTTGGAGGGAGTTGAAAGTCCGTGTTGCCCAGCAACAGCCCCAAAACATCACTGCTCTAGAGGAGATCTGCATGGAGGAATGGGCCAAAATACCAGCAACAGTGTGTGAAAACCTTGTGAAGACTTACAGAAAACATTTGACCTCTGTTATATACCCTTTGTTGGCAATGACAAAGTATTGAGAAAAACTTTTTTTATTGACCAAATACTTATTTTCCACCATAATTTGCAAATAAATTCATTAAAAATCCTACAATGTGATTTTCTGGATTTGTTTTCCTCATTTTGTCTGTCATAGTTGAAGTGTACCTATGACGAAAATTACAGGCCTCTCTCATCTTTTTAAGTTGGAGAACTTGCACAATTGGTGGCTGACTAAATACTTTTTTGCCCCACTGTATATGCTTTTAAGAGTGCTATTTGAGGACCCCTTGTATTAAATGCTTTTATGGCAACAAGTTATTGAGAAATGATTTACAGTATACACACATCCATGCACACCCCGCCCCTTCTGTATGCTTGCGCCTTGGCTAAATTCATCTGTGAATAGCTAAACGGAATAAGAGTGCGGTACTCATACAAACCCCCGTGCTTTTTTTCATTGAATTGATTCCCGACTCCGGCGGCTGCGCTTGTTCGTTAAGTTGCAACGCATATTGTGTTCATAAGGCACATTGATACATATCCTATACCTATTGTACATGACAATCAAACATTATGTGATAATGTTGTAGGCTAGGCTATTACAATAAGCACACTAGATATAGCACACAAATATTAGGTAGGCCGGTCGGTTCAACTTACCTCCGGAAACCACCTTTTGCGCCAGACAAAAGCAGAAGCACAATCCAATGAACGTTAGTTTGGGCATATTTGCTAGTTAGTTTGTTTACATATGAAATAAAAATAAGTTCAAATGAGATGTGCTAAAAAAACTGTGCGAGCCGGCTCATAAGTCTTCTTCTTCGCTGAGATTTAATAACGGTTGGCATCCCAAAAAAACACGCTGCATTACCGCCACCTACTAGACTGGGGTATAACGCCCTTATACTTTGCTAAAATGAATAAATAACAAAATACCTTACCATCTAACACTAAAAAAAAACTCACAAAAATAACAAAGAAATACCACACTCAACTATTTAAATATATTTAGTCCTACTTCAGGCCAACAGCCTGAAAGGATAGGACACTAGCACTTAACACACCCTGTAACTCTTCTGATGTAAAGTCTCGCAGACCCAAATGCCTCTCTGCAGCTGCCACCACGACCTCTATTTTCTGCGACTTACGTTCCATTCCTGCAGTACAAATGATAATCATTACTATAAATGCCCAAAATCCAATCCTACATACAGAACCAAGGCTTCTTCAGCTGTTGGTTGATTTGCCAGTGTCACCCTTAGAGACAATCAGCTGTTTGTCTAAGACCTCCCACAACCCCTCTCCAGCTGTATGTGATGGGTTCAGCATCAGTGGTGGTGCCTTCACAGGTAAGGCACAAGGTTTTGTTGGGAGTTACAGGCAGAAGTGATTGTGGGTTTGGGAACTGCCTCTATAAATCCAGGAGAGAGACAAAGACAAAGCAGGGAAAAAAATGCTTGTGAGGCACTGCATAACCTGCTATTTAATATAGAGGCACACAGACCGACACACACACACACATTTAGGTTTGAAAAAAATCTGATCAATGTCAGAGGTCATAATAATAAAATCAAACATAGAACTCATCAACTCCTTTATTGAAAAAATATAAATATCAAACACCTCAAATTCACAAAGGATTGGCAGGACATGCAGGCTGGAATGCAATTGTTGCAGATAAAATAAACACACTGCGCTTTCAAGTGCATTTGTTTTGCACAGCAGCATGTCTCAGAAGGAAGGAGTGGACACTTGATTTAGGAATTGTCTGTCCTGTTGTGTGATCCGTTAAGCGAACCGAGCTGAGAAGTCATCCGGTACATGCAACGAGACTGATCTCTAAGTCTAGTTTTAACTAGTCCCTTTCCCCGGCTCAGTATTCACAGATCTGAAGGGTTCAGATAGGGATATGTATGTTAGTGATGTCTGAACCCAGCCCTATATGGACCTTCCTCTGTATTGCTTTCACCAATCACGTTTGTATTTTCCCCAATCTTAAGCCAAAGTGCTGAAACAGACTTGGTGTTCAGATGTTGTGTACAACACAATCATTCAGTCATCAACACATCACTACAGCGTGAAATCTGGAGTTTAAACAGAGATACATACAATGATTGTACAGCTACATGTCATTTGCATGTGCCAGGACTCCATTATAGAACAGTCCAGAGCTAAAATAAAGCAATGTGGTTGGTCTGAATTCATAACTTCTTCTGTAACAGAATTACCGGAGACATACCAGTAACAAAACTAAAACCTGGGATATACCAGGTTAGTGGTCTTTCCCAACAAATGTTCTCAACAATCTGGTGGCAACAAGTGGTACCCCTTACTATGGTCCATCACAGACTGATGTACAGATAGAGAAAGTAATATACATCTTTAAATCCTAGTCACAAAATTCTATTGTGAAAACAGATATTTACCAGATGGTAATTTGACGAAGACAACATTCAAATATTAAGGCATTAAAATGTTTTAGTAATACATCTCTGTACTACAGCGCTCTCCTTCTTATAATTAAAAGAATAACAAGCTGTACAAATGACTTGACATAAGTCAAGTGAAGGCTTTTAGAATGAGTCAATTAAGACATTCACAAGCTGCGATTTAAAACAGAAAGTGCATTGGGTTGGCATAAAGCGCTCTGGAGAAAATACCTGAAAAGGAATCATACAACCACAAAGTGATTGATACTATGTCTTCAAACAACCTGCACAAATTGATTGAGATTTGTAAAGACGAGGCATGAATACTGAGAAAGGATAATAATCCACAAAGCTATTTACCACAAAGTCTAACATACTTTTTTTTCCACCATCAAAATGTTCTGAGATACAAATATTGCCCTCATATTTCTGAAGTACTGTAAGTTCATAAAGCACACTGTTCATCACATTATACAGTGAGCTCCAAAAGTATTGGAAGAGTGACACTTTTTGGTTGTTTTGGCTCTGTACTCCAGCACTTTGGATTTGAAATGATAAAACAACTGAGGTTAAAGTGCAAACTGTCAGCTTTAATTTGAGGTTATTCTCATCCATATCAGGTTAAAGCTGATAGACTGCACTTTAACCTTATAGTCATGATCTCATTTCAAACCCAAAGTGCTGGAATATAGAGCCAAAACAACAAAATATGTCACTGACACAATACTTTTGTAGCTCACTGTACTTCATCTGATTGAATGCATGTTACTTTGTGCAACGTTCGCCTGTTGTTTTCCCTCATTTTAAATGTACATTTCATTAAAAACATCTCCAACAGTTCAAACATGTTTCTCTCTTCTTGGTCATTTGTCTCAATGTAACATAGGGAGTCATGTACTGAGAGCCTTCAAACCCCATGTTTCTGGTCCTCAGTTACCCCACCAGGAAGACCACCAGCTGGAAGGAAGCAACAGAGGAAAGAGCTCATGAGACAAAACATTACTAATGACTAGGGCCAGGAGTTGTTCCTGGTCAGGTCACATGGTCTGGAAAAACTCATGGTCTTATGTTATATATGCAACAGGTGTTCTTCCAGAAGAGTTAGACTTAAACCACACACATCCCTGGTCTCCCTTCACACCCTCATAAGCTACAACAATCAAACAGTACAGGCATTTCCTAGTTGGTCTTTTCTGGACCACAAACTTGCTCTGACAATCCTTAAGGTAAACAACATAGTAGATGGCAGAATTCCAGGTGAATGCCACTGTGTCTTACCCTCAAGCTTGGACTGAACTGTAGGACTGTTGGATCCGCTGGCTTCAGCTGCTAACGGAAGGACAAACTTCTTTAATCAGATAATATCTCGTAAAGCCTCTAGAGCACGTGTCAAACTCATTCCATGGAGGGCCGAGTGTCTGCGGGTTTTCACTCGATTGATGAAATAAGGTCACTAATTAGTAAACAACTCCCCTCACCTAGATCTTAACAAAAAACCCGCAGACACTAAGCCCGTCATGGAATGGGTTTGACACCCCAGATCTAGATGAACCCTCTATACTTATAATACAACACAGTATAATGTATCTGGCTTTTAAGAATCTGTCAGTTATAGGAATCAGGACAAATATGGTTTGAGTGTATTGTAACTGCCAGAGCACTCTGTTACCGGGTATATTGTCCTCTTAAGTCTTATACACCCCTCCATTCCCCTGCAATTTGTCAGCAATGTTGTCCCCTGTTTTGGAGGACAGTAGCGTAACCCCTCAGCAGAATCACACAGAAGGAAAACAACTACAGCCTCTCTCCTACGGCATCAAATGCTACTTAAAGAAGTTACTTCTGTTTATACAGTCTTATATGAACTGGGTGACTTGCCTTGTTCTGGCTGGACTACATCACTGCCTTTAGCTGAGAAGAGAGCAAAGTTGAGCTTAGCATTCTCATACACAGATATATTAGTATTTGTCGTATTCACTTCTGGATGACAATGAGAAGGATGCTAAGTGTCAGAATTTCAGGTGAATGCCACTGTTTCTTCTTACTCTCAGGCTTTGACTCATATTTATGACTGCTGAATCCACTGGCTTCAGCTGCTAATGACGACAGAAGGACAAACTTTCTCGAATCAGATCATTTTGAAAGAAACACTCATACTTATACACTCCTATGCTTGAATGCATTCAGTTGTACAACTGACTACTATAGGTATCCCCCTTTCCCAATACACAGTGTATTATAGTTAACTTAATCAGTGAGTTACAGCAGTGTTTCACTAGGATTTTTTTCAGCAGCGGTGGCAAGGGTGGGGGGTATTGCTACTAGCGTTAACGTAATGACATGCTACACTACATGATCAAAAGTATGTAGACACCTGCTCGTTGAATATTTCATTCCAAAATCATGGGCATTAATATGGACTTGGTCCCCCCCTTGTTGCTATAACAGCCTCCACTCTTCCGGGAAGGCTTTCCACTAGATGTTGGAACATTGCTGCAGGGACTTTTGGCTTCCATTCAGCCACAAGAGTATTAGTGAGGTTGGGCACTGATGTTGGGCGATTAGGCCTGGCTCGCATCTGCGTTCCAATTCATCCCAAAGGTGTTAGATGTGGTTGAGGTCAGTGCTCTGTGCAGGCCAGTCAAGTTCTTCCACACCGATCTCGACAAACCATTTCTGTATGGAACTCGCTTTGTGCTTGGGGGCATTGTCATGCTGAAACAGGAAAAGGCATTCCCCAAACTGTTGCCACAAAGTTGGAAGCACAGAATCATCTAGAATGTAATTGTATGCTGTTCACTGGAACTAATGGGCCTAGCCCCAATCATGAAAAACAGCCCAAGACCATTATTCCTCCTCCACCAAACCTTACAGTTGGCACTATGCATTGGGGCAGGTAGCGTTCCCCTGGCATCCACCAAACCCTGATTTGTCTGTCAGACTGCCAGATGGTGAAGCGTGATTCGTCACTCCAGAGACCGCGCTTCCACTGCTCCAGAGTCCAATGACGGTGAACTTTACACCACTCCAGCCGACACTTGGCATTGTGCATGGTGATTTTTGGCTTATGTGCGGTTGCTCGACCACTGAAACCCATTTCATGAAGCTCCCAAATTACAGTTCCTGTGCTGACATTGCTTCCAGAGGCAGGTTGGAACTCGGTAGTGAGTGTTGCAACCAAGGACAAATGAGTTTCACGCACTACGCGCTTCAGCACTCAGCGGTCCCGTTCTGTGAGCTTGTGTGGCCTATCACTTTACGGCTGAGCCGTTGTTGCTCCTAGATGTTTCCACTTCACAATAACAGCACTTAACACTGACCAGTGCAGCTCTAACCGGGCAGAAATTTTACGAACTGACTTGTTGGAAAGTGCCACATTGAAAGTCACTGAGCTCTTCAGTAAGGCCATTCTACAGCCAATGTTTGTCTATGGAGATTGCATGGCTGTGTGCTCAATTATATACACCTGTCAGCAACTGGTGTGTCTGAAATAGCCTAGAAGGGGTGTCCATATACGTTTGAATATATAGTGTAGCTGTTACCATAGATTTCCAGTCATTGAGCCAAAGACTATCCATTTAAAAGTGTGTCTTGGCAGAAATACATACATTAAAACATACATACAATTTAGCAGCGGCAAATCAAGGAATCAAATCATCTGGACAAATACAGTGCCTTGCGAAAGTATTCGGCCCCCTTGAACTTTGCGACCTTTTGCCACATTTCAGGCTTCAAACATAAAGATATAAAACTGTATTTTTTGTGAAGAATCAACAACAAGTGGGACACAATCATGAAGTGGAACGACATTTATTGGATATTTCAAACTTTTTTAACAAATCAAAAACTGAAAAATTGGGTGTGCAAAATTATTCAGCCCCCTTAAGTTAATACTTTGTAGCGCCACCTTTTGCTGCGATTACAGCTGTAAGTCGCTTGGGGTATGTCTCTATCAGTTTTGCACATCGGGAGACTGACATTTTTTCCCATTCCTCCTTGCAAAACAGCTCGAGCTCAGTGAGGTTGAATGGAGAGCATTTGTGAACAGCAGTTTTCAGTTCTTTCCACAGATTCTCGATTGGATTCAGGTCTGGACTTTGACTTGGCCATTCTAACACCTGGATATGTTTATTTTTGAACCATTCCATTGTAGATTTTGCTTTATGTTTTGGATCATTGTCTTGTTGGAAGACAAATCTCCGTCCCAGTCTCAGGTCTTTTGCATACTCCATCAGGTTTTCTTCCAGAATGGTCCTGTATTTGGCTCCATCCATCTTCCCATCAATTTTAACCATCTTCCCTGTCCGTGCTGAAGAAAAGCAGGCCCAAACCATGATGCTGCCACCACCATGTTTGACAGTGGGGATGGTGTGTTCAGGGTGATGAGCTGTGTTGCTTTTACACCAAACATAACGTTTTGCATTGTTGCCAAAAAGTTCAATTTTGGTTTCATCTGACCAGAGCACCTTCTTCCACATGTTTGGTGTGTCTCCCAGGTGGCTTGTGGCAAACTTTAAACAACACTTTTTATGGATATCTTTAAGAAATGGCTTTCTTCTTGCCACTCTTCCATAAAGGCCAGATTTGTGCAATATACGACTGATTGTTGTCCTATGGACAGAGTCTCCCACCTCAGCTGTAGATCTCTGCAGTTCATCCAGAGTGATCATGGACCTCTTGGCTGCATCTCTGATCAGTCTTCTCCTTGTATGAGCTGAAAGTTTAGAGGGACAGCCAGGTCTTGGTAGATTTGCAGTGGTCTGATACTCCTTCCATTTCAATATTATCGCTTGCACAGTGCTCCTTGGGATGTTTAAAGCTTGGGAATTATTTTTGTATCCAAATCCGGCTTTAAACTTCTTCACAACAGTATCTCGGACCTGCCTGGTGTGTTCCTTGTTCTTCATGATGCTCTCTGCGCTTTTAACGGACCTCTGAGACTATCACAGTGCAGGTGCATTTATACGGAGACTTGATTACACACAGGTGGATTGTATTTATCATCATTAGTCATTTAGGTCAACATTGGATCATTCAGAGATCCTCACTGAACTTCTGGAGAGAGTTTGCTGCACTGAAAGTAAAGGGGCTGAATAATTTTGCACGCCCAATTTTTCAGTTTTTGATTTGTTAAAAAAGTTTGAAATATCCAATAAATGTCGTTCCACTTCATGATTATGTCCCACTTGTTGTTGATTCTTCACCAAAAAATACAGTTTTATATCTTTATGTTTGAAGCCTGAAATGTGGCAAAAGGTCGCAAAGTTCAAGGGGGCCGAATACTTTCGCAAGGCACTGTATGTATTGAGTGTATTGTAACTGTGAGAGCACTCTGTTACCGGGTAAACTTACATTTTTATACACACCTCCATTCCCCTGCCCCTTTCCAGTTTTGTCTGCGTTGTCTTCCCCCGTTAGTGAAATCCCTGCAGAGTCACACACACACACAAGGAAAAAACATCAACTACAGCCTCTCTCCTACTGCATCAAACACTGCATAAAGCTACAATAGGTAACTTTTTGGGCGACCCAACCCAATTCACATACAAATATGAGTTATAGATATTTAATTCCTGTTGTAAGCAAGTCTAAGAAGCAGTAAATCTGTTCTATTTATATAGTTCCCGTTTCGGTTTTGCACACCAGCTGAATATACAATATTTTTGGTTATAGAAAATATATTTCAGTGGTTTAAATGGTACAATGATTCTCTGCATAATGACTCCTTGTTTTTTCACATAAACTGAAATGAGGTAAACTATTAGACAGGAAATGGAGGAGTGATTTCTGTATAGTCCATCTTTAAAGAAATTACTTCTGTTTATACAGTCTTAAATCAACTGGATAGCTGAGAAGAAGAGAAGAGAGAAAAGTTGAGCTTAGCATTCTCATACACAGATCACATTAGTATTTGTTGCGTTCACTTCTGGATGACAATGAAAAGGATGCGTAAGTGGCAGAATTCAAGTCGAATGCCACTGTGTCTTACCATTAGTCATCAAAAACAGAATTCAAATAAAATAGCAATCAATCTATGTTCTCGTGATATTCTGAGCTATGAAGATGAGCATCTAACTTCTAATGCTACTTCTGCTTCATGACGTCTTAAATTAGCTGGAGGACTTGGCTGTGGTTTGATTGTTTACGTCCCTGGCTTTAGCCGAAGAGAGAACAGATCAGTTTAGCATTCTCAAACGTCTTTGTTGTCACAATAATTAATGATGATGCAACTCTTTAATTTGTAACATACAGAAGATCAGATGTAGGTAACCTTGTTCATGGAGTACTGCAGGTTTTTGTTCCAACTAGGTACCACACCAGACAAACTGAACTGATCAGTGATTGCCTACATTCAACACACCTGTTGGACCAGGTCAGTTAAATCAAAAACATGATGTGCCTGCGGCCCTCCAGGACCAGGGTTACCTACCCCTGCAGTAGATGACTACTGTAAGTTCTTAAAGACACAAAACCTGCAAAGGTCTTGAGACGTTCTGAAACAATCCACATCTCTAAAGTAGTAACCGTCATATCAAACTAAACAACATGGAAACAGTTCTCAGAACTGAAAACCTCCTGAATGAAGATTGTGAAATAATTGGCTTTTCAACCACAACCTAGCAATGGGTGACAGTGACAACCTTTATCCACAGTGTTACCTCTATGGGTAACATTTTGACAGTGCAAAAATGCATAGATGTAAAGATAAACCAAAACCAAACAAATGACTTCAAATACTCATCACAAGTACATAATTTAAAGCACATTTTCCTTGCAGATTCCAACAGCATAATGCACATTTATATATGCTAGTCCACACACTGCTAACTTTAAACTCACATTAGTAATCACCTTCTCATACTGTATGTAGATGTCACTAAAACATGTTCTTCAAATAAATGTCCCCACTAATAATATGAGAAACACATTTCTGACAACATCTCCACATATCTGCATGGTCAAAATGTCCCTATAGAAGTACCATGTAAAAGGGGTGTTAGTGTTACTACCTGTGTTAGTGGGCTGATTGTTATTATTCTGATTCATGGAGTAAATCTCTAGAAGACTTCTCTCCTACAACGCTGTAAACTGTATCCAGGGCAACAGTATTCTGATTGTTGCCTGCATCCCCTGTAAAGTTACACCATCCATCAACATTGTTTACTGTAAACAGAGTAGAATAGGTTCCTTGAATTTAGGAGGCATTTGCCCTTTAAATTTGCATAAGAGAAAACATGGAAATATTCTGGGTTGTGGGATTACTGCTGTGGACTCAAAAATGTAAGACAATAACATTTTCATTCAAACAGTTATTTGTTTTCACTGAAATCCAAATGTTCTGTGAAGTAGTGAGTATGAATAATTGAGACAGGAAGAGACAGAATCATCCTACCTGTCTTTTTCTTCCACACCAAAAATCCTGAGGAGTACAAATATACACATTTTATTTTCCATGTTGACCCATGGTTCAGTAGCTTATGTGTCATGTTTAACAGAGTGAGAAATAACCCCTCTTAAAGTACAAGTCTGTGTATTAACCATTCTGTCAGCTGTTGAGTGTGACTTCACCCACATTTACATGCTTAAGCTGCAATAAGGAGACATCATTTCTGAGAGCACCAATAAACAACATGCGTACAGTACCTGCACCAGGCCGACTTCAATGTGAAAGTAACCAATGCATAAAACAGCCGACGACGAATTTAAACTATGCTAGATAAATACTACACATGCATTGAAATAAAAGCCATACATCAAATGACATACTAAGGCCTACAATCGACAAGGACGCATGAAGACAAAAAAAAACTAAACGAATTTCGAAAATCACAAAATCTACACATGCTTTTTTAGGGGAACCTAAGGCTGCGTCCGTGACTCAGCACTGCCTCAGGACAGGTAGGCATAGTGGAGCTCCGTGGCATGGTGCTGAATGGACAGCTCCTCGGTACAGGTAGGCATAGTGGAGCTCCGTGGCATGGTGCTGAATGGACAGCGCCTCTGTCTAGTCGACAGCTATATCATGATTTAGTTTGTGGGCAGTTAGACATTTTTTGGGCATGGTTAGGTAGCCTACAATGCGCATATGAAAATCATAACTGACACGCAGAACTTTAGAAATGGTAGGAATAACTGTAAATTGGCACTCCAGATGAAAAAGGTTGCCGACCCCCTAGACTATAGCCATCCTTGTGGAACGGAGCATACAGTGTAGATCTGTAATGACCTCCCACCAACTTTGTAGAAAGTGGGAAGAGCACAAGACAATGTTGGTGGGGACTCATGATAGTGTCTTCAACGACAAAGGAGAAGAGAACACGAACAGACTAAAAACCATTAGCCTAGCTTATATAAAACAAACAGGACATTTCTTTTGGGGAAGTTGTTCAGTTGTGTTTATTTTTATAACAATACATGAAACCAAAATGGCACTAGCCTCCTGGGCCAAATGAATGAAGATAGCAATTAGGCTACAGCTATCACAACCTATATTTTAATAGCTATAAAATAGCTTTTGGTTTTGAATGGTCACCAAAAGGAGGACTCCACCACCTCCCAATTCCCTGGCTATCAGATTACAAGGTTTACAAGGCCGAGTTCAAATCCTGACATCAAATTCAAAGCAATCGGTGACCAGCCTAAACTGCTGACCGGCAAAACAAACTGTCACTCTCTACTTTCTAAAAGTGAAACAAAAGGTACCATGCTGGCAGCTGCTCTCCGAGCCAATGATTTTAGTCTACTTTTTGTCTACTTTAAATGATTGTTCTTGAGTGACTGCTAGACCCCGCTATACCCAATGGAAACCCCCAGGGTTAGGGGTGACTGATTACATGTAACCTACCCAACCAGGGAAACACCACAATTCTTATGGTGAAGCCACACACACACAGCTAAAATGAAAAATCCTTTTATGGACTTGCAGATAGGCCTGATGCACAGTCACATATTACAGTTATAGTGGATGGTCGATATGGTATCGAACATGTAGCATACTTGTGCGACTAGGGAGAATATCAATGGCATACTCCTTGCATCCTCTCTCCTACTTCTCAAAACACATTGGATGAGAAAGCCAGAGGTCCCTCCCCTCTGACCTTCTCCTCCAATAGGTTTTGAGAAGGAAGCGAGAAGAGAGGATGCAAGAAGTAAATAATTCAGATTCTACCCATGACTTATTATTAGCAGTTTTCTAACATTGTTTTATTGATTTGTGATGTACTTCAAGTGCGCCGCGATGGTGGGAAGTATTTGCATAAAGTTCAGCTTTCCCCAACTTTGGTTCCGCCCTGTTCACGACCCTCGTCCATGCTACCAACTGTCCCTCACACACTTTGCTTCTCTTCCATTGGAAATTAATGGCTTTCCGTGGTTTCATCACCCATATCGTCTTCAGAGAGGCACTGTGAGCCTTTTCTTTAAAGTCATGTTTGTAGTTTGTCTGTAACAACAGTTGTATAGTATGTTGACTGTGGCTATGTCTTCATATGTTTAGGTTAACACAAAGTAATTACAATTCCTTTAAATGATTCATTCAGGTTAGACTAATCCAAACTGTGCGGGGTCCAAATTGGTGCCTCCCTGTGACACATTATGAAGACTGTTCCCTACAGCAGGTGGTGCATCTAACCCCTTGTCTTGACTGTAACAGTAGCCTGAACAGTCCTGTAATAACAGGTAGAACAGGTATCCCCTTCAGGGGTATAGCTCACTGTTGTTGGTGCTGTTATGTCAATCTGTGATTCACAACTATGTACATGTACAGTGATCTGTTACTATAGATGTGCTGTTCTTACCTGTTATGACAGCAAACACTACAATGGTAACGACAACCAAAGCAACAACAGCACCGATACTGGAATGCTCTGAAATGAAAACACATTTTGTATTGATACTTTTGACAGGATTTGATCAGGAACACAACATTTTGCCACACTCAAAATGTCCTACAACACTAGCAGTGTTACTAACATATCAATACATAAGACTGTAACACACTTGAGTGTCCACTCACCTGGACCAAACACCTCTCCAACTGGCTCACTGACATTCGAACTAACATCATTACTCAGCTTGCAGGTGTACTTGATACCATTGGTTGATTTAGAGACAATCAGCTGTTTTCCTATGACCTCCCACGCCTCCTCCCCCACTTTCCAGCTGTAGGTGACTCGTTCAGCATCAGTGGTGTTGCCCTCACAGGTCAGAGTGCAGGAGGTTTTGTCTGGGTTACAGGAAGAAGTGATGGTGGGTTTGGGGACTGCCTCTGTAAATAGAGGAAAGAAACAGGAATCATTTGGGAAAAAGCTTGTGAGGCACTGCAATACATAACCTGCTGTTTCTACACGGCTGCAACACGACTGTTGTGTTAAATAGACTGTTGTGTTATATAGACTGTTGTGTTATAGACTGTTGTGTTATATAGACTGTTGTGTTATAGACTGTTGCGTTATATAGACTGTTGTAATATATATAGATTGTTGTGTTATAGACTGTTGTGTTATATAGACTGTTGTGTTATAGACTGTTGTGTTATATAGACTTGTCTGTTGTGCTAGACTGTTGTGTTATAGACTGTTGTGTTATATAGACTGTTGTGTTATAGACTGTTGTGTTATAGACTGTTGTGTTATATAGACTTGTCTGTTGTGCTAGACTGTTGTGTTATAGACTGTTGTGTTATATAGACTTGTCTGTTGTGCTAGACTGTTGTGTTATATAGACTGTTGTGTTATAGACTGTTGTGTTATATAGACTGTTGTGTTATATAGACTGTTGTGTTATAGACTGTTGTGTTATATAGACTGTTGTGTTATAGACTGTTGTGTTATATAGACTGTTGTGTTATATAGACTGTTGTGTTATAGACTGTTGTGTTATATAGACTTGTCTGTTGTGCTAGACTGTTGTGTTATATAAACTGTTGTTATAGACTGTTGTGTTATATAGACTGTTGTGTTATATAGACTGTTGTGTTATAGACTGTTGTGTTATATAGACTGTTGTGTTATATAGACTGGTGTGTTATAGACTGTTGTGTTATAGACTGTTGTGTTATATAGACTGGTGTGTTATAGACTGTTGTGTTATATAGACTGTTGTGTTATATAGACTGGGTTACAGGAAGAAGTGATTGTGGGTTTGGGGACTGCCTCTGTAAAGAGGAAAGAAACAGGAATCAATTAGGAAAATGCTTGTGAGGCACTGCAATACATAACCTGCTGTTTCTACACAACCACACAAGGACACAGAAACACTTACTGATAACAGACAGTGTATATGTCTGGTCAAGCAGTTTGCTGTTAAACTCCACAGAATAAACTCCACTGTCGTTTTTCATCAATCCACTGATTCTCAGCTCTCCAGTAGTATTGTCCAGGGTTGTACGGTTTTTGAAGGCAGGATAGATGTCCAGACCACCAAAATCCTGGTCCCACTCTGCCACCTTGTTCTTCCCATGCTTCCATAGGATGCTTGTGATGGGGTCAGTCACTGTGGACTTGTCCGGCGTCAACACGAGCTCACCTCCCACTTTATGATCTGGAAAAGCAGACATTTCATACATGTATCAGAGTATCAATGTATCCAGGGTAACACATTATGGTGAGGGTATAAATATGTAGTCCTAACCCTATTGGCATTGAACTGACATTATTATCAACCTTTACTGTTTATATCTAGAATTCTGCTTGCTGGGTGTATCTGGTCTATGTAGTCTGAACACCGTGACTAGTATGCCCCCCCCCCCACCACCACCACCGGAGCAGAAATGTATCTAGACTACACTACAGATGAAAGTCTTTGTCTACACCCTGTCCACTATCATATCACTAGCTAGGTTTCCATCCAGTTTGCGACAGATTTACATGCTATTATTCTAAAATCTGCATAAAACAATAATTACATTTCCCCTCAGAGATATGTTTCCATCAGACTGACTTTTTGATGATAAAAGTCTGAGTTACGAGGTAGTGTACATAGCCCTCCACACCTCTCTGATTCAGAGGGGTTGGGTTAAATGAGGAAGACACATTTCAGTTGAATACATTCAGTTGTACAACTGACTAGGTATCCACATTCCCTTTCACTTTACATAAAAATAACTTTTGCAGATAAATTCCCATGTACCAAATGAAAAATACAAGTTTAAATGGGTTCCAAAGCATTTTCAACTGTATTGATGGTTTGTCACAAACTGCTACGTTATATAGACTGTTGTGCGTTATATAGACTGTTGTGCGTTATACAGACCGTTGTGCGTTATACAGACGGTTGTGCGTTATACAGACGGTTGTGCGTTATACAGACGGTTGTGCGTTATACAGACTGTTGTGCGTTATACAGACGGTTGTGCGTTATACAGACGGTTGTGCGTTATACAGACGGTTGTGCGTTATACAGACTGTTGTGCGTTATACAGACGGTTGTGCGTTATACAGACTGTTGCGGTATATAGACTGATGTGCGTTATACAGGCTGTTGTGCGTTATACAGACGGTTGTGCGTTATACAGACGGTTGTGCGTTATACAGACTGTTGTGTTATATAGACTGATGTGCGTTATACAGACGGTTGTGCGTTATATAGACTGTTGTGCGTTATACAGACCGTTGTGCGTTATATAGACTGTTGTGCGTTATACAGGCTGTTGTGCGTTATACAGACGGTTGTGCGTTATACAGACTGTTGTGCGTTATACAGACGGTTGTGCGTTATACAGACGGTTGTGCGTTATACAGACTGTTGCGGTATATAGACTGATGTGCGTTATACAGGCTGTTGTGCGTTATACAGACGGTTGTGCGTTATACAGGCTGTTGTGCGTTATACAGACGGTTGTGCGTTATACAGACTGATGTGCGTTATACAGGCTGTTGTGCGTTATACAGACTGTTGCGGTATATAGACTGATGTGCGTCATACAGGCTGTTGTGCGTTATACAGACGGTTGTGCGTTATACAGGCTGTTGTGCGTTATACAGACGGTTGTGCGTTATACAGACTGTTGTGCGTTATACAGACGGTTGTGCGTTATACAGACTGTTGCGGTATATAGACTGATGTGCGTTATACAGACTGTTGTGCGTTATACAGACGGTTGTGCATTATACAGGCTGTTGTGCGTTATACAGACTGTTGCGGTATATAGATTGTTGTGCGTTATACAGACGGTTGTGCGTTATACAGACTGTTGCAGTATATAGACTGATGTGCGTTATACAGACTGTTGTGCGTTATACAGACTGTTGTGCCTTATACAGACTGTTGTGCGTTATACAGACTGTTGTGCCTTATACAGACTGATGTGCGTTATACAGACTGTTGTGCGTTATACAGACTGTTGTGCCTTATACAGACTGTTGTGCGTTATACAGACTGTTGTGCGTTATACAGACTGTTGTGCCTTATACAGACTGTTGCGATATAAAGATTGCAGTCTGTTGTGTTATATAGACTGCTGTGTTATATAGACTGCTGTGTTATATAGACTGCTGTGCGTTATATTTTTATTTATTTAACCAGGTAGGCCAGTTGAAAACAAGTTCTCATTTACAACTTAGACCTGGCCAAGATATAGCAAAGCAGTGTGAAAAAAATCAACAACACAGAGTTACACATGGGATAAACAAACATACAGTCAATAACACAATAGAAAAATCTGTATACAGTGTGTGCAAATGAAGTATGGAGGTAAGGCAATAAATAGGCCAATGGTGGCAAATTAATTACAATTGAGAAATGTACACTGGAGTGATATATGTGCAGATGAGGATGTGCAAGTAGAAATACTGGTGTGCAAAAGAGCAGAAAAACAAAAACAAATATGGGGATGAGGTAGGTAGTTGGTTGGATGAGCTATTTACAGATGGGCTGTGTACAGCTGCAGCGATCAGTATAAGCTGCTCTAACAGCTGACACTTAAAGTTAGTGAGGGAGATATAAGTCTCCAACTTCAGTGGTTTTTGCAATTCGTTCCAGTCATAGGCAGCAGAGAACTGGAAGGAGAGGCGGCCAAAGTAGGTGTTGGCTTTGGGGATGACCAGTGAAATATACCTGCTGGAGTGCGTGCTACGGGTGGGTGCTGCTATGGTGACCAGTGAGCTGAGAGAAGGTGGAGCTTTACCTAGCAAAGACTTATAGATGACCTGGAGCCAATGTGTTTGGCAATGAATATGTAGCGAGGACCAGTCAACGAGAGCATACAGGTCGCAGTGGTGGGTAGTATATGGGGCTGTGGTGACAAAACGGATGGCACTGTGATAGACTGCATCCAATTTGCTGAGTAGAGTGTTGGAGGCTATTTTGTAAATTACATCGCCAAAGTGAAGGATCGGTAGGATAGTCAGTTTTACGAGGGTATGTTTGGCAGCATGAGTGAAGGAGGCTTTATTGCGAAATAGGAAGCCGATTCCAGATTTAACTTTGGATTGGAGATGCTTAATGTGAGTCTGGAAGGAGAGTTTACCGTCTAGCCAGACACCTTGGTATTTATAGTTGTCCACATATTCTAAGTCAGAACCCTCCAGAGTAGTGATGCTAGTCGGGCGGGCGGGTGCGGGCAGCAATCGGTTGAAGAGCATGCATTTAGTTTTACTTGCATTTAAGAGCAGTTGGAGGCCACGGAAGGAGTGTTGTATGGATTTGAAGCTCGTTTGGAGGTTTGTTTACAGTGTCCAAAGAAGGGCCAGAGGTATACAGAATGGTGTCGTCTGCGTAGAGGTGGATCAAAGAATCACCCGCAGCAAGAGCAACATCATTGATATATACAGAGAAAAGAGTTGGCTGCGGGGGGTGCAGAGCTGTTGACCGGGGTTGGGGTAGCCAGGTGGAAAGCATGGCCAGCCGTAGAGAAATGCTTATTGAAATTCTCAATTATCGTGGATTTATCAGTGGTGACAGTGTCTCCTAGTCTCAGTGCAGTGGGCAGCTGGGAGGAGGTACTCTTATTCTCCATGGACTTTACAGTGTCCTAAAACCTTTGGGAATTAGTGCTGCAGGATGCAAATTTCTGTTACAGGCTGCTGTGCTTTATAGACTGCTATGTTATATAGACATTTGTCTGTTATATAGACAGCAGTGTTATATAGCCTGCTGCATTATATAGCCTGCTGCATTATATAGACTGTTGTGTTATATAGACTGTTGCGCAATATAGACTTGTTTTATATAGACTGTTGTGCGTTGTATAGACTGCTGTGTGTTATATAGACTATATTATATAGACTGTTGTGTTATATAGACTGTTGTGCGCTATATAGACTGTTGCGCTATATAGACTGTGGTCTGTTGTGTTATATAGAGTAGACTGCTGCGTTAAATAGACTGCTGCATTATATAGACTGGTGCGTTATATAGACTGTATTATAGGCTGTTACATAGTAAATGTGCCCAATCTGGTCTTGGCACATGCGCTCTAGCCAACAGCTACAGTGGGGGTAAACTATCTACATTATGACATTATTATGGATGAGAGCAATTATTATTTTTATTTGTCAAATGGCCGCAAAGCATCGATCGTCATGTCACCAAAATAACAATGTCAATATTTATTGGAAAGGAGCTTCAAACTCATAACCTTGCACTTTCACCACCCTGTGAAGTTCATCATCATTTATTTCATCTGTAGTCTAATAAACTGCATACAGCACCTTCCCAAGTCATAGTGGGAGGACCACACAACATATTATCACATGACTCCAAGTTTACTTCGATGTGATGGTTATTATATCAAAATTTGTGCATAAAGGAGGGAAGGTGTTATGGGGGCCTGCCCACCCTACTGTACCTCCTTGCCTCCTCCTCCAAATAAAATATTGAAATATTGATCATTTATTTGACCGAGACGCACGCCAACAGAAAGAATCATCAATCTTAGATAAAGCATCCAGAGCGAGCGAAACAGCGCCCCTCTGTCTCTGTATGTGTAAATCATGTATCTGATGCTGTCTGGACAAAGGGAGTATGACATGTCATACTTTTTCTGGCCAGACAGTATCAGATACATGGGCCACATATAGTAAGACAGAGGAGCGCTGTTTCACTGCTAGTTTCAGCAGGGAGGAAGAGGCTAAGCGAGAGGGTTCACTCTCACCAAAAATCTGTCCTGAATCAGTCCGCAGTCTCCGGACAATTCTTGCACATTCATTGTTACATTGTGTGAATTGTTTGCCCTTTTGATTTTGATCAATACCCCATGTAAAGGGAAAGGGGGATACCTAGTCAGTTGTACAACTGAATTTATTCTACTGAAATGTATCTTCTGCATTTAACCCAATCCCTCTCAAATGCGTATTTCTGTTTTTTTAATTTGTAATACATTTGCCAAGATGTCTAAAGACCTGTTTTCAGTTTGTCATTATGGGGTATTGTGATGAGGAACATTTTCTATTTAACCCATTTAAGAATAAAGCTGTAACGTAACAAAATGTGTAAAAAAGAGGTCTGAATACTTTCTGAATGCACTGTATGTAACCAGTAGGCCTAAATACACCATTCATCACTGTCATTTGGTTACATGAATTACTGTTAATGCAAGCATTCCATTCATTTACCGTCATCATTTTTGGAGTGGAAATATTGTTTGCAGAATTCACAACCTACTACACTTGTGAGAAACAAATTTAGGTTCATTTAATAACCGTCATTTAGGAGTTGTACATTTTTTTTATTGTCTTTTGTTTTCAGTGCTCCATGTGAGCAATGAGCATGTGTAGTTTCTCTGTCCTGATAATGTGGAGGGAGCGTGCAAGCAGAACTAACCAGTTGAATGGGCCTTTGATATCCATAGGTGGACACGGCTTGCGCGTTCACTATTTTTTTACAAGGTGTTATAGTGAAGCTCTTATCTTACCGTTTCTACCTATCTGCATGAAAGTTTAAGCACGGCTGGCCCTTAAATGTACACGGAGAGCTAACATTAATGATATGCATGTCAATCTCTCATGGCTGAAAGTGGGGAGATTGACTTCATCAATACTTGTTTTTGTGAGAAGTGTTGACAATCTGAATGCACTGAGCTTGTCTGTTTAAACTACTAGCTCACAGCTCAGACACCCATGCATACCCCACCAGAGGTCTCTTCACAATCCCTAGTCCAGAACAGACTATGGGAGGCGCACAGTACTACATAGAGCCATGACTACATGGAACTCTATTCCACATCAGGTAACTGATGCAAGTAGTAGAATCAGATTATAAAAACCTGATAAAAATCCACCTTATGGAACAGCAGGTACCGTGAAGAGACACACACACAGGTAGACACACACATACACACACACATGTTAGCACACACACTCTACACAGATGTACATTGTAATATTGTTGTATGGTGGTATTATACATGTTGTATTGTAGATGTGTAGTGGTGTAATAATGTCATATGATGTACTGTTTTATCTTTGTTTTGTGTGTAATGTAAGTAAGTGCCTTAATGTGTTTGGACCCCAGGAAGAGTAGCTGCTGCCTTGGCATCCCAAATACTTTAGGGAAGCCAGCCTCCTTTATCTGGCCTCTGGATCTGATGTGGTCTGGACAGAAATAGTATAACATGCCATACTCTTTTGGTCCAGACAGAATCAGATACATTGTCTACACATACAGAGACAGAGGAGCACTGTTTCGCTTGCTCGGGTTCTTTATCTGAGATTGATGGGTCTTTCTGTCGAAGTGCGTCTCAGTCAAATAAATGATCAATATTTCAATATTTTATTTGGATGGGCCCCACTAAGGCTCGCCCATAACGCAGGGACTGCCCTGATCACGCAGACCCGTCTGTAGGTTTTAGCCTTGGTTAGGCCAGGATTCAACATCTGATCACTTCCTGAAGTTGGCTCTGTGTGTAGCTAAACGGAATATGAAGGGTGCGGTCCGTAACGTTACCCACACAGACGTCGTTTAAAACCATTCTTCAATAGGAAGAGTGTGTTTAGACCATCACTCCATAATGTCGTTTATGATTTCAGATTGCCATGTTTCTTATTTTCTTTGATATGAATCCCACTCGGCGGCTGCAGCGCGGTGTTCATAAGGCACGTTTAGTATGTGATGTTGTAGGCTAGGCTATACAACTAGCACACAATAGCAAACAAGTAGCCTAACAAATATTAGGTAGGCCAAACGCTACCGCCAGTCGGTTCAACTTACCTTTGGAGACCACCGTTCGCACCAGATAAAACCAGAAGCACAATCTGATAAGCTTAAGTTTGGACATCTTTGTTAGTTCGTTCGTTTATTTCTATAGTAAATAAAAGTAAGTTCAAATGAGATATGCTAAAACACTATGTGGTTCATAACCTTGCCTACCGAGGCTGTGAAAGTGAAAGTAAAATGTGGATTTTAGTTCTTCCCTCTGAAGGCATGACCACTTGGTTGAAAATAACGTTCCATTTGATTTGTAAATCATGATTAATAGCTGAAATACAATCACACTGTATACCAACACATTGTATTATGTTGATATGCTATAATAACTTTATTTTATTTTTCTTCCCTAACGTCTGGAATAATCCTTGCCCATACATACATGGTCTCTGGCGCCTCCCTGTGTGTATAATTGGCTACAATGTACAGAATTATATATATCATTTAGAATTGATAGGATCACTGTGCTATAATGTAACCAAAGTTGGCAATATTGTAATATTCAAAGGTAACTTAATAATTATAGTTCATTTAATTATCCTCCTGTCCACTGAGCCTACTGTATGAGGCATGCACACTAAAACAGTCACACAATGAAATATTTTCCTATGAAATAATACATTTGCCATCTTGTTGCATGGATCAAGATTTCATTATAATTCACATTATTCAGAGTTCATAAAAATCATAGTAGCCTAGGCTAAACATGACAGCACATACAGGATAATAATATGATACATGATAACCCAAAATAGATAGAAAAAGAGAGATGTGTTTACTGGAGAGAAACAAACTTTCCCTGTACAGAATCAAAATATTTATCAAACAAACTATATATTCAACAAGTGCTTTTCAACTGGCTTCTTCTGGTACAGAGGCTGTAGCTGTTCTGGTCTGGTCTCTGTTGGTACAGAGGATTTAGCTGTACTTCCCTGTGAAGTAGACAGAGTATCTGAGCTACTCTCTATTAATGTACAAATTGTATCTGAGCTCATGTCTCCTGCTCTGGAAGGTGCACCTGAACTGTAGTATACTGGAGTAGATATTGTACCTACATGCTGTGGCTCTGAGACCAGCTGACAATCCTGGACTGCTTCTATCAGGAGTGTCTGTACTGTCTGACACTGAGTTAGTGGGTCTCCTCAGACCTGATAGGCCAGGTATTCCTCTCTCTCTGTCTACCTGACCACTGCTCCTCTGGGTTTCCATTGTCTTCACTACGCTTCCTTGTTCTACACCCATCTGATAGCCATGATATTGTCTTATAGATCAGGGTATTCCTTGGGTCTTGATGTATGGGAATTCAGGATGGGGGTGTTTGTTTGGGAGGAGTTGGGTTCTTTCACCTCTATCTCTGACGCTCCATCTTTGTTCTTTCTCTGAGGGGTTGGTGGAGACCTCTGACCGTCAGTCTGGCTGTTGAGTGTGGCTCTGCTGGATTCCTCCTCTTCCTTCCCTTCATCCTGTGTTTTCTCTTCCTTCCCCTCTCCATCTCTTCTACCCTCTCCCTCCCCCTCTCCATCTCGTCTTCCCTCATTCTCTTCATCTCCCCCTGTCTCTGCATCATAATCTCAGACCATTGCCTTATGTGACTCCTGGTCAGATCCATTCCCATAATCCTCTGTCCCCCACAGTGTATCCTGATTGTGCTTCAGGCTGTATCCATCTCTGGGCTTTGGAGGGGGTCAGATGAGCCCGTGACATGGCCTCCTCCTCTCCCTTACTCTCTTCCTTCACTTCCCTCTCTCTTTCCATTATTCCTTAATCAGTGTCCTCACTTGAGATCTATGCTGGAAGGCATTGGAATTCCGGCCCTGATTCTGGTCATTCGTTTGAGCGGGCTGTTACTCACAACATCACCTGTGTTATCAGTAGATCCTGCCTCATCTAGTAACGTCTTCTTCTCATCCTCACTCTCTCTGGTTATCACAGCCTTGCTGGTGTGGGTAATCTGGTTATACTTAACAAAAAAGGGGTCAATGGGAAAGGGGGATACCTAGTCAGTTGTACAACTGAATACATTCAACTGAAATATGTCTTCCGCATTTAATCGACATCCACGTGTTCGGCGTCCGGGGAACAGTGGGTAAGCTGCCTTGCTCAGGGGCAGAACGACATAAGGCCCAAGGAGGTGTGGTATATGGCTAGTATACCATGACTATGGACTGTTCTTATGCACGACGCAACGCAAACCCGAGGTTAATTATTTCTATTATAAACTGGTTACCAATGTAATTAGAGCAGTAAAAATACATGTTTTTCATACCCGAAAATGCGTGTGTGAGCAAGGAGGCCTTACAAACCTGACTCAGTCCACCAGCTCTGTCAGGAGGAATGGGCCAAAATTCACCCAACATATTGTGGAAAGCTTGTGGAAGGCTACCCGAAAGCTTTGACCCAAGTTAAACAATTTAAAGACAATGCTACCAAATACTAATTGAGTGTATGTAAACTTCTGACCATTGGGAATGTGATGAAAGAAATAAAAGCTTAAATAAATCATTCTCGCTACTATTATTCTGACATTTCACATTCTCAAAATAAAGTGGTGATCCTAACTGACCTAAGACAGGGAATTTTTACTAAGATTAAATGTCAGGAATTGTGAAAAACTGAGTTTAAATGTAAACTTCCGACTTCAACTGTACATATTAACCACAATAACAGTTGTCAGTTTACATGTATGTGGGAATTATGTTATGTGTGGTTTATGTATAGCCCTTAAAATAAACTGATGCCAAAATAAAGGGGAGAAGTGTGGGTTACCACGTACAATTTCAGCTGTTAAAATCTCTCTCCTTGCCAATACAATAGGCCAATAATATGTTATCATTGGGGGGGGCAGAGGTAGAAACCCCAAGGTTAGGGAGTAACTGACTACATGTAACCTACCCAACCCTGGAAACACCTGGTAGAAACCCCAAGGGTTAGGGAGTAACTGATTACATGTAACCTACCCAACCCTGGAAACACCTGGTAGAAACCCCAAGGGTTAGGGAGTAACTGATTACATGTAACCTACCCAACCCTGGAAACACCTGGTAGAAACCCCAAGGTTAGGGAGTAACTGACTACATGTAACCTACCCAACCCTGGAAACACCTGGTAGAAACCCCAAGGTTAGGGAGTAACTGACTACATGTAACCTACCCAACCCTGGAAACACCTGGTAGAAACCCCAAGGTTAAGAGTAACTGACTACATGTAACCTACCCAACCCTGGAAACACCTGGTAGAAACCCCAAGGTTAGGGAGTAACTGACTACATGTAACCTACCCAACCCTGGAAACACCTGGTAGAAACCCCAAGGGTTAGGGAGTAACTGATTACATGTAACCTACCCAACCCTGGAAACACCTGGTAGAAACCCCAAGGTTAGGGAGTAACTGACTACATGTAACCTACCCAACCCTGGAAACACCTGGTAGAAACCCCAAGGTTAGGGAGTAACTGACTACATGTAACCTACCCAACCCTGGAAACACCTGGTAGAAACCCCAAGGTTAGGGAGTAACTGACTACATGTAACCTACCCAACCCTGGAAACACCTGGTAGAAACCCCAAGGTTAGGGAGTAACTGACTACATGTAACCTACCCAACCCTGGAAACACCTGGTAGAAACCCCAAGGTTAGGGAGTAACTGACTACATGTAACCTACCCAACCCTGGAAACTCCCTACTTCTTAAGGTGAAGCCACACACACACACACACACACACAGCTAAAATGTACCATAATGTTATGGACCTGCAAATAGGCCTGCAGTCACATATTCTAGTTATGTGGTGCGGTCGATACTGAAAACGTAACCTACTTGTGCGAACATGGCTTATTATTTACTATCAGTTTTGTAACATTATGTTTTATTGACTTGTGATAACCTTGTTTGTAATCAGCACACATAACAGACCAGTACCTTGTAATAAACACGAGTGCATCTTTAAAATAAAAGTTTCACGCCACCCAGACAACAGCCTGTGCAACAGAATAACCTACTTGATGAAACTGCGCAGCGTATCATTTCCGTGAAAAAGACGCTCAAAAGTGAGCCTTTTCTTAGAAGTCATTTTGTTGGTTTGTTTGTAGCTACAGACAAGACCGTCGCGTAGTATGTTGACTCACTGTGGCTGTCTTTAGCCTACTTACCTAGCAGACATGACATGATGTAAAAGTGAAAGTAAAACTTAGACTTGTCTGTTGAGCCACTCGATTGAAAACAATATGTTGGATTTAAAATCAAATCAAATTTGATTGGTCACATACATGTGTTTAGCATATGTTATTGCGGGTGTATTACAGTGCAGTAATATCTAACAAGTAATGTCTAACAATTTCACAACATATACTAATACACACAAATCTAAGAAAAGGAACGTAATTAGAATATATAAATGGATGAGCAATGTCAGAGCGGCATAGACTAAGATAAAGTAGAATAATATAGAATACAGTATATACATAAGAGATGAGTAATGCAAGATATGTAAACATTATTAAAGTGACTAGAGTTCCATTTATTAAAGTGGCCAGTGGTTACAAGTCTATGAATATAGGCAGCATCCTCTATGTGCTAGCGATGGCTATTTGATGTGCCTGTACCGACCTCGTCTTCTGAATGATAGCAGGGTGATCAGGCAGTAGCTCGGGTGGTTGAGGTCCTTGATTATCTTTTTGTCTGTCCTGTGACATCAGGTGCTGTTTGTGTCCTGGAGGGCATGTAGTTTGCCCCCGGTGATACGTGGTGCAGTCCGCTCAACCCTCTGGAGAGCCCTGCGGTGGCGGGCGGTGCAGTTGCCATACCGAGTGGTGATAAGCCTGACAGGAAAGTCTCAGTTGTGCATCTGTAAAAATTTGTGAGGGTTTTAGGTGCCAAGCCAAATTTCTTCAGCCTCCTGAGGTTGAAGAGGCACTGTTGCACCTTCTTCACCACACTGTCTGTGTGGGTGGACCATTTCAGTTTGTCAGTGATGTGTACGCTGAGGAACTTGAAGCTTTCCACCTTCTCCATGGCAGTCCTGTCGATGTGGATAAGGGGTGCTCCCTCTGCTGTTTCCTGAAGTCCACGATCATCTCATTTGTTTTGGTGACGCTTGAGATGTTATTTTCCTGGCACCACACTCCCAGAGCCCTTACCTCCTCTCTGTAGGCAGTCTCGTCATTGTTGGTAATCAAGCCCACTACTGTTGTGTCATCTGCAAACTTGATGACTGAGTTGGAGGCGTGCATGGCCACGCAGTCATGGGTGAACAGGGAGTACAGAGGGGCGGAGCACGTACCCTTGTGGGGCCCCATGTTGAGGATCAGCCAAGTGGAGGGGTTGTTTCCTACCTTCACCACCTGGGGGCAGCCCGTCAGGAAGTCCAGGACCCAGTTGCACAGGGCGGGGTTCAGAACCAGGGCCTCAAGCTTAATGATGAGCTTGGAGGGTACTATGGTGTTGAATGCTGAGATATAGTCAATGAACAGAATTTTACATAGTTATTCCTTTTGTCCAGATGGGATAGGGCAGTGTGCAGTGTGATGGCGATTGCATCGTCTGTGGATCTATTGTGGCGATAAGCAAATTGAAGTGGGTCTAGGGTGACAGGTAAAGTGGAGGTAATATGATCCTTGACTAGTCTCTCAATGCACTTCATGATGACAGAAGTAAGTGCTACGGGCGATAGTCATTTAGTTGAGTTAACTTCGCTTTCTTGGGTACAGGAACAATGGTGGCCATCTTGAAGCAAGTTGGGACAGCAGACTGGGATAGGGAGAGATTGAATATGTCCGTAAACACACCAACCAGCCAGCTGGTCTGCGCATGCTCTGAGGACGCGGCTAGGGATGCCGTCTGGGCCCGCCGCCTTGCGAGGGTTAACACGCTTAAATGTCTTACTCACGTCGGTCACGGGGAGCCCACAGTCCTTGGTAGCGGGCTGCGTTGGTGGCACTGGGTTACCTTCAAAGAGAGCGAAAAAGGTGTTTAGCTTATCCGGTAGCAAGACGTTGGCTGGACAATGTGGCTGGTTTTCTTTTTGTAGTCCACCATTGTCTGTAGACCCTGCCACATACATCTTGTGTCTGAGCCATTTAATTGCTACTCCACTTTGTCTCTCTACTGATGTTTTGCCTGTTTGATTGCCTTTCCAGAGGGAATAGTCACATTGTTTGTATTCTGCCATATTCCCAGTCACCTTGTTATGGTTAAATGCGGTGGTTCGCACTTTCAGTTTTGCGTGAATGCTGCCATCTATCTACGGTTTCTGGTTAGGGTATGTTTTAATAGTCACAGTGGGTACAACATCTCCTATACACTTCCTGATAAACTCAGTCACTGTATCAGTGTATAGGTCTATATTATTCTCTTAAGCTACCCGGAGCATATCTCTGTCACGGTTCATGAATCCACTGCCTCCTTTTCTCTCTCTCTCTCTCTCTCTCTCTCTCTCTCTCTCTCTCTCTCTCTCTCCCGTGTTTGTGTGGGCGTGGTTTCCAATCTCGGCCTGATTGTCTGCGCCAGCTGGAATCACTTATCTTCCCTTTATATGTTCTGTAACCAGTGTTTCTTGTTGTCAGATCGTTGTTACTTCCCTGAGGTTGTGTCGTGTGTCCGTACTCATCTCTCGCTGCCCTTGTGTGGATTATCTGCTGTGCTCCTTCCTACCCATCCGGACACTCTCCCCTGGGTTTCTCAGCACGCTCACATAGGAGGATGTGCCCTAGTCCCTGGGTCGGATTCCGTCTGAGTACAGTCTGTCTGTCCTGTTGCTGCTGTAACCTATATTCATTAAACCATCGTTGCTTGCATCTTGCATCCGCCTCTGTATTGTTACAGAACGATCTGACCAGACCATGGATGCAGCGAGTTCAACGAGTCTGACCGAATTCATTTCCCGTAGTATCACGAGAATGGATCAACAAGAGGAGAACATCTCAGCACAGGTCGGGAAGTACAAGCCATTGCGGACGCAGGTATCCCAGCTGACCCAACAATTACAACATCTGAGGGGTCTCGCTGCGCCACCTACACCGGCAGTTCAACCCGCCCCGCCAGAGCCGGAGTCCCAGCTAGAGCCACGGCTACCGACACCAGAGGGTTATTCAGGTGATCCTGACTATTGCAGAGCTTTTCTTACGAGATGTTCCATGCATTTCTCGTTGCAGCCACGGACCTTCAACCGTGAACAGTCTAAGGTAGCATTCGTACTCACACTGCTATCAGGCAAAGCGGCTCTTTGGGGAACGGCGGTGTGGGCGAACCAGGACCCATGCTGCACCTCTTTCCAGACACTCTCCGAGGAGATGAGAAGGGTCTTCGATCGGGCCGTGGCGGGTAGGGAGGCGGCCAGACTACTCGCTGACCTTCGCCAAGGAGACCGTTCAGTATCGGAATACTCCATCCAATTCCGCACTCTGGCCGCAGAGTGTCAGTGGAACGAGGAGGCGCAGTGGGACATGTTCCTGCATGGGCTGGAGGACCGGATCCAGAAGGAGATTTATGTTCTGGACCTTCCCAGGAGTTTAAATGGACTAGTGGAACTAGCCTTGAGGTCGACGCTCGTCTGAGTCGTGTTGGCCGCCGAGCATGCCCTAACAGACCGTATAACGACACGGAGGGCTGGCATGCCAGCGGCGGGAACACGGCCAGTTCAACCTCCGCTCACGAACCTATGCAGCTGGGAGAGCTCGCCTCTCCCGGGAAGAGAGGAGAGGCGGAGATCCCAAGGACTCTGTCTCTACTGTGGTAGAGCGGGCCACTTTATCCACTCCTGCCCGGTAAAAGATTAGGGCCGGTAGTAAGAATGAGGCTACTATCGGGTGGTGTCACCCAGAGAAGACCTCATCATCTACTCTCCTCCCGGTAAGACTAAGATGGGCCAACCACACGCACGACACCCAAGCCTTACTGGACTCAGGAGCAGAGGGTAATTTCATGGACTTCAAGCTCGCTCACAAACTCCAGATTCCTATCACCTCACTCACGCACAAGATATCCGTCAACGCTCTCAATGGTCAAGAACTACCCAACATTTCTCACACCACTGAACCTATCACACTCATCACTTCTGGCAATCACACTGAGACACTATCATTTCTACTTATGGACTCACCCCTTGCACCATTAGTTCTCGGCCACCCTTGGCTCACCCAACACAACCCCAGAGTTGACTGGGGTCATAATTCTATATCCATGTGGAGTAACAAATGTCTTGAGTCCTGTTTAGTGTCTGCTTGTTCGTCTGTGTCTGATTCTGTGTTTCTAGAGGAGGCGGTGGATTTGTCTAACGTGCCCGTTGAATACCTCGACCTGAAGGAGGTGTTCAGTAAGTCCCGTGCTGCTTCTCTTCCTCCGCATCGTCCCTATGACTGTGCAATAGAATTATTGCCAGGTGAGTCTCCGCCTAAAGGCAAGTTATATTCACTCTCTGTTCCTGAGAGGAGGCTATGGAGAGATACATCTCTGGTTCTCTGGCATCTGGATTCATTCGTCCTTCCTCTTCTCCAGCGGGGCGGGGTTCTTCTTTGTGGAGAAGAAGGACGGATCTCTGCGTCCTTGCATTGATTACCGTGGGTTGAATAACATCACAGTGAAAAATACCTATCCCTTACCGTTGATGTCCTCAGCCTTTGAAAGGTTACAGGGAGCATCCGTATTCACTAAGTTGGATTTACGTAATGCATATCATTTGGTTCGCATAAGGGGGGCGAATGGAAGACGCGTTTAACACCCCCAGAGGGCACTTCGAATATTTGGTCATGCCTTTTGGGCTATCCAACTCCCCAGCGGTTTTCAGGCACTCGTAAATGACGTGCTGAGAGATATGATTGATCAGTTCATATATGTTTACCTGGATGACATACTGATTTTTCTTCTTCTCTCCAGGAACACGTTCAGCACGTCAGGCGAGTGCTTCAGAGGTTGTTGGAGAATGGACTTTTTGTCAAGGCGGAGAAATGCATTTTCATGCACAATCCGTTCCATTCCTAGGTTACATCGTCTCGACTGAAGGTATTCGCATGGATCCTGACAAGGTTAAGGCTGTGGTGGATTGGCCAAGCCCAGATTCCCGTAAGGCCCTACAGAGGTTTCTGGGATTCGCCAATTTCTACCGGCGTTTCGTTCGCAACTTTAGCCAGATAGTCGCTCCTCTTACCGCCTTAACCTCCCCCAGAGTGACGTTCAGGTGGTCCCGATACAGCCGAGGCTGCATTCGTCAAACTCAAGAGCCGCTTTGTTTGGCTCCCATCCTCATAGCTCCCGATCCCTCGCGTCAGTTCGTGGTGGAGGTGGACGCTTCAGAGGTGGGGGTAGGTGCGGTACTTTCCCAACGTTCCTCTTCTGACGACAAGATGCACCCTTGCGCGTTCCTTTCCCATCGGTTATCACCTGCGGAACGCAACTCGACATTGGCAACAGAGAGTTGTTGGCAGTGAAGTTAGCACTGGAGGAGTGGCGCCATTGGTTAGAGGGTTCGGGGTACCTTTTATAGTTTGGACCGATCACAAAAATTTGGAATATATCAGAACAAGCGACTCAACTCCAGGCAGGCGCGGTGGGCACTCTTTTCGGACGTTTTGACTTCTCTCTCTCGTATCGCCCGGGTTCCAAGAATGTCAAACCCGATTCCCTTTCTCGCATTTTTGACCATTCGAACGCCCATCCACTCCCGAGTGCATCCTACCCGGGACCCTAGTGGTCTCCACACTCACATGGGAGGTTGAATCGAGGGTCAAAACGGCCTTAGAAGGGGTAACGCCTCCGCCCGGTTGCCCGCCCTAATCGGTTGTTTGTGCCGGAGGGTGTCGGTCCGATGTTATTCGGTGGGGGCATTGCTCCAACGTAGCGTGTCATCCAGGAGTCAGTCGCACTAGCTTTTGGTTAAGCAACGCTTTTGGTGGCCACTGATGGCTCGTGACATTCACAGTTTTGTCTTGGCTTGCTCGGTTTGTGCCACTGGGAAGACTTCTAATCGACCCCCAGATGGGTTACTCCAACCGCTGTCGGTCCCTTCGAGACCCTGGTCCCACATCGCGCTAGATTTTGTTACCGCCCTCCCGCCCTCCCAGGGCAAGACGGTTGTTTTGACCGTGGTGGACCGGTTCTCGAAGGCGGCTCATTTTATTCCCTTGCCTAAATTACCATCTGCCAAGGAGACAGCGGTAACTGTCGTGGATCACGTCTTTCGCTTACATGGTCTGCCGATGGACGTAGTTTCTGACAGGGGCCCCAATTTGTGTCCAAGTTTTGGCAAGAGTTTTGTAGGTTACTGGGAGCGAGTGTCAGCCTGTCTTCAGGGTTTCATCCCCAGAGCAACGGTCAAGCGGAGAGGGCCAACCAAGATTTGGAGAGAGTGTTGCGATGTTTGGTTTCTAAGAATCCCTCTTCCTGGAGTCAACAACTCTCTATGGTTGAGTACGCTCACAATTCGTTGCCAGTGGCAGCCACGGGTCTCTCTCCGTTTGAGTGTAGTTTAGGTTACCAGCCACCTATCTTTCCCAGTACGGAGTCCGAGGTGTCTGTTCCCTCCGCTCACGCTTTCATCCAGAGGTGCCGTCACGCATGGAGCAGAGCCCGTGAGACTCTTCTCCGGGTGGGGGCGCGCACCAAGACTAAGGCCCGATCGCCACCGGTCGAAGCCTCCGGTATACGTCGTTGGCCAAAGAGTGTGGCTTTCTACTAAGAACATTCCACTCCGATCCGTTTTGAACAAGCTTGCCCCCAAATTTATCGGCCCGTTCAAAGTCACCAGGATCATTAGTCCGGTGGCGGTCCGGCTCCAGCTTCCTCCGGCGTATAGGAGAATTCATCCTACCTTTCATGTGTCTAAAATAAAACCTGTGTTTCAGGCACGCATTAACCCACGGTCCCGGTTCCCCCCCGCCACGACTTGTTGATGGGAACCCACCTTTTCTGTCAATCGTATTTTGGACTCTAGAAGGAGGGACGCGGATTCCAGTACCTGGTGGACTGGGAGGGTTACGGCCCGGAGGAGAGAAGTTGGGTACCTGCTAGGGACATTCTGGATCACTCCCTTATCGATGATTTCAATCGACAGGTAAATTCGCCTGGGAACGCCAAGAGGCGTTCCTAGGGGGGGGGGTATTGTCACGGTTCATGAATCCACTGCCTCCTTTTCTCTCTCTCTCTCTCTCTCTCTCTCTCTCTCTCTCTCTCTCTCTCTCTCCCGTGTTTGTGTGGGCGTGGTTTCCAATCTCGGCCTGATTGTCTGCGCCAGCTGGAATCACTTATCTTCCCTTTATATGTTCTGTAACCAGTGTTTCTTGTTGTCAGATCGTTGTTACTTCCCTGAGGTTGTGTCGTGTGTCCGTACTCATCTCTCGCCGCCCTTGTGTGGATTATCTGCTGTGCTCCTTCCTACCCATCCGGACACTCTCCCCTGGGTTTCTCAGCACGCTCACATAGGAGGATGTGCCCTAGTCCCTGGGTCGGATTCCGTCTGAGTACAGTCTGTCTGTCCTGTTGCTGCTGTAACCTATATTCATTAAACCATCATTGCTTGCATCTTGCATCCGCCTCTGTATTGTTACAATCTCAGTCCCCGTGATCAGAACAATCTTGAAGTGTTCAACAACCTGCCCGCTTGACCCTATTCCCTCCTCTCTTCTCCAGACCATTTCCGGAGACCTTCTCCCTTACCTCACCTCGCTCATCAACTCATCCCTGACCGCTGGCTACATCCCTTCTGTCTTCAAGAGAGCGAGAGTTGCACCCCTTCTGAAAAAACCTACACTCGATCCCTCCGATGTCAACAACTACAGACCAGTATCCCTTCTTTCTTTTCTCTCCAAAACTCTTGAACGTGCCGTCCTTGGCCAGCTCTCCCGCTATCTCTCTCAGAATGACCTTCTTGATCCAAATCAGTCAGGTTTCAAGACTAGTCATTCAACTGAGACTGCTCTTCTCTGTATCACGGAGGCCCTCCGCACTGCTAAAGCTAACTCTCTCTCCTCTGCTCTCATCCTTCTAGACCTATCGGCTGCCTTCGATACTGTGAACCATCAGATCCTCCTTTCCACCCTCTCCGAGTTGGGCATCTCCGGCGCGGCCCACGCTTGGATTGCGTCCTACCTGACAGGTCGCTCCTACCAGGTGGCGTGGCGAGAATCTGTCTCCTCACCACGCGCTCTCACCACAGGCGTCCCCCAGGGCTCTGTTCTAGGCCCTCTCCTATTCTCGCTATACACCAAGTCACTTGGCTCTGTCATAACCTCACATGGTCTCTCCTATCATTGCTATGCAGACGACACACAATTAATCTTCTCCTTTCCCCCTTCTGATGACCAGGTGGCGAATCGCATCTCTGCATGTCTGGCAGACATATCAGTGTGGATGACGGATCACCACCTCAAGCTGAACCTCGGCAAGACGGAGCTGCTGTTCCTCCCGGGGAAGGACTGCCCGTTCCATGATCTCGCCATCACGGTTGACAACTCCATTGTGTCCTCCTCCCAGAGCGCTAAGAACCTTGGCGTGATCCTGGACAACACCCTGTCATTCTCAACTAACATCAAGGCGGTGGCCCGTTCTTGTAGGTTCATGCTCTACAACATCCGCAGAGTACGACCCTGCCTCACACAGGAAGCAGCGCAGGTCCTAATCCAGGCACTTGTCATCTCCCGTCTGGATTACTGCAACTCGCTGTTGGCTGGGCTCCCTGCCTGTGCCATTAAACCCCTACAACTCATCCAGAACGCCGCAGCCCGTCTGGTGTTCAACCTTCCCAAGTTCTCTCACGTCACCCCGCTCCTCCGCTCTCTCCACTGGCTTCCAGTTGAAGCTCGCATCCGCTACAAGACCATGGTGCTTGCCTACGGAGCTGTGAGGGGAACGGCACCTCAGTACCTCCAGGCTCTGATCAGGCCCTACACCCAAACAAGGGCACTCGTTCATCCACCTCTGGCCTGCTCGCCTCCCTACCACTGAGGAAGTACAGTTCCCGCGCAGCCCAGTCAAAACTGTTCGCTGCTCTGGCCCCCCAATGGTGGAACAAACTCCCTCACGACGCCAGGACAGCGGAGTCAATCACCACCTTCCGGAGACACCTGAAACCCCACCTCTTTCAGGAATAGCTAGGATAGGATAAAGTAATCCTTCTCACCCCCCTTAAAATATTTAGATGCACTATTGTAAAGTGGCTGTTCCACTGGATGTCTTAAGGTGAACGCACCAATTTGTATGTCGCTCTGGATAAGAGCGTCTGCTAAATGACTTAAATGTAAATGTAAGTGTGGATTCCGATTGGTCAGACCAGCGTTGAATAGTCCTTAGCATGGGTACTTCCTGTTTGAGATCTGCCTATAGGAAGGGAGGAGCAAAATAGAGTCGTGGTCAAATTTGCCGAAAGGAGGGTGGGGGAGGGTCTTGAAGGCCTCCCGGAAGTTGGAGTAACAGTGGTTGAGTGTCTTAGCAGCGCAAGTACTACAGTCAATGTGTTGGTAGAATTTCAGCATTCTTTTCCTCAAATTTGCTTTGTTAAAATCCCATTTAGATAAAAAACAAAATACTGCAAAGTTCCCTAAGAGCTGGAAGCGAAGCAGCCCTCCGCCATCTTTAGCCTATGACCAAGGTAAAATAACCTAGCTAGCGACTTCAAATCAATAAAATATCTATCAAAGGCTAAACATAGGTTTGACAAAGTAATTGTGATTAATTTTACTCATCAATTCAGATGAGTCTATACCATTCTGTGCAGTTGTTTGAGGCCTCCCTGTGCCATATGCTAGGTGGTGCATCTAACCTCCTGCCTGGAGCAGTAGTTGTTTATTTCAACACAAACATTGCCTGCTACAGTGTTGTACATAGAATATGTTTTTATTTTCTAAGATAAAATACTTATTACATACATTAATACATCACACACACACACACACACACAATACAGTATACACAGCACAAACATATTACAATGAATATAAAATAGGGGGATGTACAACTGCACAAAATTATATTTGCATGCAGGTTAAAAGCACTGTGTTGTGGTACAACATTATGTCAATATAATCATACAAACGATAGATTTTTTCCAAAAGATTGATTGACACAAATTGTCATGGAAGAATCACGTATTACATTTTGATTGCCTAAGTTGATTGTTAACTATGTGGGAGTATGAAAAGCACGCAGAGCAACAACAAAAAACGAAAACCTTAGCCTTGTTAAAATCCCCAGCAACAATGAATGCAGCCTCAGGATATGTGGTTTCCAGTTTGCAAAGAGTCAAATAAAGTTAGTTCAGAGCATACCATGTAACTTGATAAAAAGGTAAGAAAGCGCACCAAACCATCACGATCAGCATATGTAGCACCTACACCAGAGCAGTATCCAACCCACCCCTCCCCCCCTGCAAGCACCTTTACTTCCCACCCTGTTCCCCTAATTTCCCCAACACTTACCCCCCCCCCCCCCCATCAACCCACATTTAACAGGCATGCACAAACAGGAGAGAAAAAAAAGGAAAAATAATAAACACATTGTCTGGCCGATGCCAAAAAAGCACAGCGCAACCTCGAACAAGAGGTAAAACAAAAATAAAATCCCAACTATACGTTCACCTCTCACTATCCTAGAACTTCTACTAACATATGAACTGAGGATGCTCCTGCGAATTAAGTGTTCGGTTAGCATCTAAAAACCTAAACAGAATAAGTTGCAACTTAAACATATTGCGCATTTAAGCGTCATCCTGGGTCAATCCCAGAGATAAGCAAGATATAGCCTCAAGATTATATTGCTAAGCACTGCCGGTCAAAAAATAAACCATCTGCAACCGACATAGTCAGCCGTACCTTTACATACTGTGGGTCAGGAGATCGGAACAAGGATTTGTTAAATTAAACGTTCCCCCCATTAAAAAATAAATGTTTAATAAAAAAAATTTTTTTAAAATATATATATATATATATACATACATACACACACACTCACACATACATACATATACACATATATATACACATATATATACACATACATATATACACACACATACATATATATATATATATATACACATACACACACATATACATATATACACATACATATATACACACACATATATACACACATACACATATATACACACATATACATACATACAAAAAAGTTGCAGGAGCCTCTCACGCACAGCTGTTCACTCCAACATGCTAGCTCCGCCCCCTCAAGGTCATTTGTAAAGTGACTATGCATGGAAAATAAACAGCGAGTAGCAGCAGTGTAAAAACAAAGGCGGGGGCAATGTAAATAGTCTGGGTGGCCATTTGATTAATTGTTCAGCAGTCTTATGGTTTGGTGGTAGAAGCTGTTAGGGAGCCTTTTGGTCCTAGACTTGGCACTCCGATACCGCTTGACGTGTGGTAACAGACGGAACAGTCTGTGACTTGGGCGACTGGAGTCTGACAATTTTTTGGGCCTTCCTCTGTCACGGCCGAGTATATAGGTCCTGGATGGCAGAAAGCTTGGTCTCAGTGATGTACTGGGCCGTACGCACTACCCTCTGTAGCGCCTTACGATCGGATGCCAAGCAGTTACCATACCAGGCGGTGATGCAACCGGTCTTGCTCTCATTGAGGAAGAGGTTGTTATCCTGGCACCACACTGCCAGGTCTCTGACCTCCTCCCTATAGGCTGTCTCATCATTGTCTGTGATCAGGCCTACTACTGTTGTGTCGTCAGCAAACTTAATGATGGTGTTGGAGTCATGCATGGCCACGCAGTCATGGGTGAACAGGGAGTACAGGAGGGGACTAAGTACGCATCCCTGAGGGGCCCCAGTGTTGAGGATCAGCGTGGCAGATGTGTTGTTGCCTACTCTTACCACCTGGGGGGGCGGCCCATCAGGAAGTCCAGTTGCAGAGGGAGGTGTTTAGTCCCAGCGTCCTTAACTTAGTGATAAGCTTTGTGGGCACTATTGTGTTGAACGCTGAGCTGTAGCCAATGATCTGTGACCATTGACGTTTAGCATTTAAGAATGAGTCAGTTACAGGAATCAAATCATCAAGACAAATATGGTTGGAGTTCACTGTAACTGCCAGGTAAACTATCCGCTTAAGTTTCATACACGCCTCCATTCTCCTGCCCCTTTCCAGGCTTGTCTGCGTCCTCTTCCCCTGCTTTGTGGTTGACCGTCAGCGGAACCATAATCTCTGCAGAATCACACACAGAAGGAAGACATCAACTACAGCCTCTCTCCTACTGCATCAACTGCTATTTAAGAATTTACCTCTGCTTTATACAGTCTTAAATTAACTGGATTACTTGCCTCGTTCTGTCTGGACTCTTTCACTGCCTTTAGCTGAGGAGAAGAGAGAAAAGTTGAGCTTAGCATTCTCATACACAGATCACATTAGTATTTGTTGTGTTCACTTCTGGATGACAATGAAAAGGAGGCTCAGTGGCAGAATTCCAGGTGAATGCCACTGTCTTCTTACCCTCAGGCTTTGACTCATATTTAGGATGGTTGGATCTGCTGGCTGCAGCTGCTGATGAGAACAGAAGGACAAACTTTCTCTAATCAGATCATTTTGAAATAAACACTCCTATACTTCAAAGCATTCAGATGTACAACTGACTAGATATCCCCACTTTCCCAATACATAGTGTATTATATTTCACTTTTAAGAATCTGTCAATTACAGCAGTGTTTCCCCTAGAATTGGTCATTCAACATTGGTTTACAGCAAACAGAGTAGAAGAGGTTCCTTGAATTTAGGATGTACAGTTGAAATCGGAGGTTTACATACACTTATGTTGGAAGCATTAAAACTAATTTTTCAACCACTCCACAAAGTTCTTGGTAACAAACTATAGTTTAGGCAAGTCGGTTAGGACATCTACTTTGTTTATGACAAAGTCGTTTTTCCAACAATTGTTAACAGACAGATTATTTCACTGTATCACAATTCCAGTGGATCAGAAGTTTACATACACTGAGTTGACTGTGCCTTTAAAGAGCTTTGAAAATTCCAGAAAATTATGTCATGGCTTTAGAAGCTTCTGATAGGCTAAATGACATTATTTGAGTCAATTGGAGGTGTACCTGTGGATGTATTTCAAGGCCTACCTTCAAACTCAGTGCCTCTTTGCTTGACATCATGGGAAAATCAAAATAAATCAGCTAAGACCTCAGAAGAAATATTGTAGACCTCCCCAAGTCTGGTTCATCCTTGGGAGCAATTTCCAAATGCCTGAAGGTAACACTTTTATCTGTACAAACAATAGTACGCAAGTCTCCTAGAGATGAACGTACTTTGGTGTGAAAAGTGCAAAGCAATCCCAGAACAACATCAAAGGACCTTGTGAAGATCCTGGAGGAAACAGGTGCAAACGTATCTATATCCACAGTAAAACAAGTCCTATATCGACATAACCTGAAAGGCCGCTCAGCAAGGAAGAAGCCACCGCTCCAAAACCTCCATTAAAAAGCCAGACTACGGTTTGCAACTGCACATGGGGACAAAGATCGTACCTTTTGGAGAAACATCCTCTGGTCTGATGAAACAAAAATAGAACTGTTTGGCCATAATGACCATTGTTATGTTTGGAGGAAAAAGGGGGAGGCTTGCAAGCCGAAGAAAGGGGGTGGCAGCATCATGTTGTGGGGGTGATTTGCTGCAGGAGGGACTGGTGCACTTCACAAAATAGATGGCATCATGAGGTAGGAAAATTATGTGGATATATTGAAGCAACATCAAGAAATCAGTAAGGAAGTTAAAGCTTGGTCGCAAATGGGTCTTCCAAATGGACAATGACCCAAGGTATTAGACGGTGGAAGCACACTTCCAGAGTTGTGGTAAAATGGCATAAGGACAACAAAGTCAAGGTATTAGAGTGTGGCCATCACAAAGCCCTGACCCCTATCCTATAGAAAATTTGTGGGCAGAACTGAAAAAGCGAGTGCGAGCATGGAGGCCAACAAACCTGACTCAGTTACACCAGCTCTGTCAAGAGGAATGGGCCAACAACTTATTGTGGGGAAGCTTGTGAAAGGCTACCGAAACGTTTGACCCAAGTTAAACAATTTAAAGGCAATGCTACCAAATACTAATTGAGTGTATGTAAACTTCTGACCCACTGGGAATGTGATGAAAGAAATAATAGCGGAAATAGATCACTCTACTATTATTCTGACATTTCACATTCTTAATATAAAGTCGACCGATTATGATTTTCAACGCCAATACCGATTACTGGAGGACCATAAAAGCCGATACCGATTAAATCGGCTGTTTTTATTTATTTATTTGTAATAATGACAATTACAACAATACTGAATGAACACTTAATTTAACTTAATATAATACATCAATAAAATTTTGCCTCAAGTAAATAATGAAACATGTTCAATTTGGTTTAAATAATGCAAAAACAAAGTGTTGGAGAAGAAAGTAAAAAGTGCAATATGTTCCATGTAAAATATGTGCCATGTAAGAAAGCTAACGTTTCAGTTCCTTGCTCAGAACATGAGAACATATGAAAGCTGGTGGTTCCTTTTAACATGAGTCTTCAATATTCCCAGGTAAGAAGTTTTAGGTTGTAATTATTATAGGAATTATAGGACTATTTCCCTCTATAGCATTTGTATTTCATTAACCTTTGACTATTGGATGTTCTTATAGGCACTTTAGTATGGCCAGTGTAACAGTATAGCTTCCGTCCCTCTCCTCGCTCCTCCCTGGGCTCTGGAACCAGCAACACAATGACAATTAGCACGCGCTAACTAGCTAGCCATTTCACTTCGGTTACACAAGCCTCATCTCGGGAGTTGATAGGCTTGAAGTCATAAACAGCACAATGAAACCCCACCTCTTTGACGCACAACGAAGAGCTGCTGGCAAAACACACGAAAGTGCTGTTTAAATTCATGTTTATGCGCCTGCTTCTGCCTACCACCGCTCAGTCAGATACTTGTATGCTCAGTCAGATTATATGCAACGCAGGACACGCTAGATAATATCTAGTAGTCAGATTATATGCAACCCAGGACACGCTAGATAATATCTAGTAATATCATCAACCATGTGTAGTTAACTAGTGATTATGATTGATTGTTTTTTATAAGGTAAGTTTAATGCTAGCTAGCAACTTACCTTGGTTTACTGCATTCGCGTAACTCCTTGTGGAGTGCAACAAGAGAGAGGCAGGTCGTTATTGCGTTGGACTAGTTAAGGTTGCAAGACTCTCGGGATCCCCCAAGCTGACAAGGTGAAAATCTGTCGTTCTGCCCCTGAACAAGGCAGTTAACCCACTGTTCCTAGGCCGTCATTGAAAATAAGAATGTTCTTAACTGACTTGCCTAGTTAAATAAAGTTTAAATAAATGTTTAAAAAAATATATATATATTTTTTTTTAATCGGCGCCCAAAAATACAGATTTCCGATTGTTATGAAAACTTGAAATCGGCCCTAATTTATCGGCCATTCCGATTAATCGGTCGACCTCTAATCCTAACTGACCTAAGACAGGGAATTTTTAATAGGATTAAATGTCAGGAATTGTGAAAAACTGAGTTTAAATGTATTTGGCTAAGGTGTATGTAAACTTCCGATTTCAACTGTATTTTCCCTTTAAATTTGCATAAGGTTATGAGATTACTACTGTGCACTCACTATCTGTACTTTACTATTTATATATATTTGACAACTTTTACTTCACTATATTCCTAAAGAAAATCATGTACTTTTTACTCCATACATTTTCCATGACACCTACAAGTACTTGTTACAATTAGAATGCTCAGCCATGACAGCAATATGGTCCAATCCACACACCTATCAATATAATGCATTGTCATTCCTACTGCCTCTGATCTGGCAGACTCACTAAACACAAATACTGCATTTGTAAATGATGCCTGAGTGTTGCAGTGTGCATACATTAATACATTATTAAGACCATTTCAATTCAATTAAATGCACATTGTCTAACATTTTGGTAAAGCAGTGAGTATGAAGAGTTGGGCCAGAAAGAGCCAGAGAATCATCCTACCTTTAATTTTCTTCCACAGCAACCAAACTGGGGAGTGAAAATACAAATATTTGACAACTTCTTAAAGTACAAGTCTGTATTAACCATTCTATCAGCTATTGAGTATGACTTCACTGACAATTACACGCTTAAGCTGCAAGAACAGATATTTTCAGACAGCACCAATAAACAACCTGCATACAGTACATGCACACCTGCATACAGTACCTGCACACCTGCATACAGTACCTGCACACCTGCATACAGTACCTGCACACCTGCATACAGTACCTGCACACCTGCATACAGTACCTGCACACCTGCATACAGTACCTGCACACCTGCATACAGTACCTGCACACCTGAACACTACTGTAAATATAGGTAGAACAGGTATCCCCTTCAGGGGGTATAGCTCATCACTGTTGTTGCTGCTGTTATGTCAATCTGTGCTTCACAACTATGTACATGTTACTATAGATGTGCTGTTCTTACCTGTTATGACGGCAACAAGCGCTACAATGGTAATGGTAACGACAACACCAACAACAACCCCACCACCAATTTCAGAAGGCTCTGAAATGAAAAATACATTTTGTATTGATACTTTGACAGGAGTTTCAGGTATTCAACATAGGACATTTTGAATGCTGCACTACAACACTAGCAGTGTCACTAACATATCAATAGATAAGATTAACACACTTATGAGTGTCCACTCACCTGGACCAAACACCTCTTCAACTGGATCACTGACTTCCTCTTCTCCAGCAGAGTTCTTCAGCTTGCAGATGTACTTGTAACTGTTGGTTGATTTGCCAGTGTCACTCTTAGAGACAATCAGCTGTTTTCCTATGACCTCCCACGCCCCCTCCCCCACTTTCCAGCTGTAGGTGACTCGTTCAGCACCAGTGGTGTCGCCTTCACAGGTTAGAATGCAGGAGGTTTTGTTGGAGTTGCAGGTATAAGTGATTGTGGGTTTGGGAACTGCCTCTGTAAATTCAGGAACGAAAGAGAAAGACAAAGCAGGAAAAAAAGGCACTGCATAATCTGCTATTTAATATAGAGGCACACAGACACACAGACAGAAACACTTACTGATAACATAATATATATGTCCGCTCAAGCATTTTGCTGTTGAACTCCACATAATAAACCCCAATGTCTGTTTTCAACATAGTGTAGCATTGAAAATGTCTACAACACTAGCAGTGTTACTAACAGATCAATACATAAGACTGTAGCACACTTGAGGGTCCACTCACCTGAACCAAACACCTCACTGACTTCCCCACTAACAGAGTTCTTCATCTTGCAGATGTACTTGTAACTGTTGGTTGATTTGCCAGTGTCGCTCTTATTGACATTAATCTGTTTGTCTAAGTCCTCCCACGCCCCCTCTCCCACTTTCCAGCTGTAGGTGACTGGTTCAGCATCAGTGGTGTCGCCCTCACAGGTCAGATTGCAGGAGATTTTGTCTGGGTTACAGGAAGAAGTGATGGTGGGTTTGGGGACTGCCTCTGTAAATAGAGGAAAGAAACAGGAATCATTTGGGAAAATGCTTGTGAGGCACTGCAATACATAACCTGCTGTTTCTCCATGACCACGCACACACACAGATGTATGCACAAACGCACAGAACCACTTACTGAAAACAGATAATGTATATGTCTGGTCAAGCAGTTTGCTGTTGAACTCCACAGAATAAACTCCACTGTCTGTTTTCTTCAATCCACTGATTCTCAGCTCTCCAGTAGTCTGGTCCAGGGTTGTACGCTCTTTGAAGGCACCATAGATGTCCAGACCACCAAAATCCTTGTCCCACTCTGCCACCTTGTTCTTCCCATGCTTCCATAGGACGCTTGTGATGGGGTCAGGTACTGTGGACTTGTCCGGCGTCAACACGAGCTCACCTCCCACTTCATGATAAAGATCATCTAGGAAAGCAGACATTTCATACATGTATCAGAGTATCAATGCATCCAGGGTAACACATTATGGTGAGGGTATAAATATGTAGTCCTAACCCTATTGGCATTGAACTGATATTATTATCAACCTTTACTGTTTATATCTAGAATTCTGCTTGCTGGGTGTATCTGGTCTATGTAGTCTGAACACCGTGACTAGTATGCCCCCCCACCACCACCACCACAGCAGAAATGTATCTAGACTACACTACAGATTAAAGTCGTTGTCTACACCCTGTCCACTATCACATCACTAGCTAGGTTTCCATCCAATCTGCGACAGATTTTCATGCAAATATTCTAAAATCTGCATGAAAAAATATGGACATTTTCCCACCAGAGATGTTTCAATCAAACTGACTTTTTCAGTATAAAAGGCTGTGTGTGATGACATAGTGCACATGAGTGTATGGAATTCCCATCTTATATAGTGCAAAGGAACAGCAAACCTGGTTTAAAAACAACAAATAAATCTACACCTCACGGCACAGCGCCTCTCCCCCATGTGGCCTACTTGTTGTGTGTATGTACTGACGTGTGTGTAACTGATAATGCACACACACTACATGTTAATGTTTTTCAATGTATGTAAGTTGTATAGTATTTTCTCTATAATGTTGCCATTGGCGTCGGCTAATGGGGATCTTAATCAAATCACACTAAATGTACTTTTCCCCTTACATGTTCATGTACCGGGAATAAAAATCTTAAATTCAATGTGTTTCCATCGCATTTTCAACTCTACCGATAGTTTTGTCACAAGAACTGTTGCATTGAATAGCAAAATGCCTACTCTGGTCATGGCACCTGCGTTCTAGCTAACAGCTCTCAGATACAGTGCGGGTAGGCTGTGCTGGTAGGTTGTGCTGGTAGGCTAGTCTACATGATGACATTATTACGGCAGTCAAGTATCAATAATCATGTCACCAGAATAAGACCCTGGATATTCATTGGAAAGGAGCATTAAGATTGCGTGCACTTTCACCACCCTGGGAAGTTCATCATAACTTATTTCCTGGGGCACCACTTTGTTTTTAGAAGCAGGTGGGTAAAAACACAGAGGTGTCTGGGGGTCCCAACATTTCTTGGGGCATCTTAAGCTAATTTCCTGCATTTTTAAACAATCCAGTATACCGTCTCTATTTAGAACAAAAAGTTAGCACAAATGGCCACAATCATCAAGCTAGGTAAGAAATCATTATTAAACATGTTTAAGTGATTCATGAGACTAAACTTGATCAAAGGTAATTCAATAATAAATATTATGTTGCACCTTTAACCAATAGCCTAACAAATGAACAACCCCCACCAGTCCGACCCCCACCAGTCTAGTCAATAACTCAACTACCTCCAAACACAAGTTCCTTCCCAGTTCCGACCTTTAATGTGTCCAATCAATTGAATTTACCACAGGTGGACTCCAATCAAGTTGTAGAAACATCTCAAAGATGATCAATGGAAACAAGATGCATCTGAGCTCAATTTCAAGTCTCATAGCAAAGGGTATTTTTTACGAACATTTCTAAAAACCTCAAAAAGAAAGGAGGACCAAGGCACTTCATATAATTGATTAAAATGCCTTTATTAGTATGGCATGTTCAATAGAAACAAAGTTGTTGTTTTTTTTTAAACCGCAGCGTTTCGTCTGCATGGCCTTCATCAGGGAGTATAAAAAAAGGAATACAAGGTCCTCTTTTTAACAGCTTTTCAATTAGCCCTAATTGGAAGAGGGAGTGGTTACTGATCAGGCCCTACACCCAAACAAGGGCACTGCGTTCATCCACCTCTGGCCTGCTCGCCTCCCTACCACTGAGGAAGTACAGTTCCCGCGCAGCCCAGTCAAAACTGTTCGCTGCTCTGGCCCCCCAATGGTGGAACAAACTCCCTCACGACGCCAGGACAGCGGAGTCAATCACCACCTTCCGGAGACACCTGAAACCCCACCTCTTTCAGGAATACCTAGGATAGGATAAAGTAATCCATCTCACCCCCCCCCCCCTTAAAAGATTTAGATGCACTATTGTAAAGTGGCTGTTCCACTGGATGTCTTAAGGTGAACGCACCAATTTGTAAGTCGCTCTGGATAAGAGCGTCTGCTAAATGACTTAAATGTAAATGTTACACAATTGATTGGACACACCTAGTAAGCAATACTATACACATTAAAAGGTGAAATACTGTAGCTATGTTGTCATAAAAATACAACTCCAAACTAGAAGTATCCGAAAACTAAAAGGTAGTTCTAACCTTAAATATGACAGGGAGAAGTGTCAAGAATAAGAAAGCTAAATATTCCATAGTACACTAGAACACAGCAAAACATGAACAACAACAGTGTAACCATAGCTGAGGGCAATGGAGCAAAATGTCCACTAGATGACAGCAAATGGACCTATCACAACCCTACAGGAAGGGTGAGAAATACATATCTTCATTTAAACCAGGGTATTTAGTGGCCTGTAGTTTGTAAATCCAAAAACTGTCCCTTTGGTTTAACTGTTTAAGAAGGTCCCCTTTTCTAATAGAGGCCGGAATATGATCAATACCATTGCTTGTAGGGAGGCAGGGTTGCCATGGTGTAGGGACTTGTAGTGCCTTGCCATGGGGTAGTCTTCATTGCCTACCCGTATAGCGTACTTGTGTTCCGCTAAGCGGTCTTGAAGGCGTCTCTTTGTCCGTCCAATGTAGAACACCTTGCACTGTGGACATTCCAATCTATAGATGACATGAGTGGTTTTGCAGTTAATGAAATGCTTGACGTAATACTCCATTTTGGAAGCTGTGTCAACAAAATACTTCCTTCTGTGCAATATTACTGCAATGGTTACATTTAAAGGAGCCCTTGGGTTTGTGGTCAAGCCAAGTTTTTTGAGAGTCACCCGGAAGATAACTGTGGACTAATTCGTCATTTAGGGTAGGACATCTCTTAAAGCTTATGACTGGTGGCTCAGGAAAGACTTGGCGTAGTAGCGTATCACTTTGGATGATTCCCCAATTATTTTGACTGATTATTTTAATGCTCTCTGCTTCAGTGGTGTATTTGTAACAACATACACTCTCTGATGTATCACGAGGCTCTCCCCTTCGCAACATGTTCTCTCTGTCAAGTAATCCAGCCCTTATACCGGCATCTTTCAGGACCTGAACGCTGTAGCCCCGATTCAAGAAGCAATTCTCAAATTCAGCAGATTTGACACTGTAGTCTGTTTCCTGATCGCAAATTCTGCGGACTCTTTGGAATTGGCCATATGGAATGTTTTCTTTTAGCCTTTTGGGGTGAAAGCTGTCTGCCCTCAGAATGGTATTCCCATCTGTAGGCTTCCTAAAGATTGATGTGTGCAAACAACCTTTACTAATGAAAAAATGAATGTTATACTTGCTGTACTCCATAGTTAGTTTGATGTTAGGGTTAATGTTGTTAAGGTATTAATGGAAGGAAATAAGTTCATCTTCTGAGCCGGACCAAAACAGACAAACATCATCAATATAGCGTCCCCACCATATAATCCGGTCAAAGAAATGGTTATTAGAAGGATCCAAAATTAAGTCATTTACCCAAGTACAAACCAGCATAGGAAGGAAGGGCTTTAGCTCCCATGGCACACCCTTTGACCTGTTTAATACGGTCCTGAAAGATAAAGATGTTATGATTAAGAGTCCATTCAGTCAGTGAGACAATGAATTCTGTAGGAGGCATCTCAGTTTCAGGTCGGGTACTCAAGAAATGGTGCATAGCTGCCAATCCTTGTTCATGCTCAATGGTGGTGTATAGAGACTCCACACCCATGGGGACTAAAAAGGAAGCTGTACCTATATTGTTCAATTCCTTAATGTTGTTCAACACATCTGTGGTATCTTGAAGATGGGCTGGGAGTGACGTCAGAACAGGCTTAATAAAGTAATCAATGTACTTAGAGATGGGTTCTGTCAGACTTTCATTACCACTAATGACTGGTCTGCCTGGGGGATTTTCAAGATGTTTGTGGACCTTTGGAAGAAAGTAAAAAGAAGCCATACACGGACTGCCATTGAAAAGACATTTGAACTCATTGTCTGAAATGTAGCCCTTCTCCTTAGCTTCTGTGAGGATCCCTTTCAATTCAGTTTTTAGGTCATCTGTAGGGTTGAAGGTAAGAGATTGGTAGAATTCATCATTGTCTAATTGACGGTAGGCTTCTGTCACATATTTGTCTTTACTCCACACCACTGTAGCACCGCCTTTGTCTGCTTTTTTAACCACAATCTGTTCATTTTTGGACAATGATTCAACTGCATCCCGCTCTGTCTTAGAAAGAGATGCCCAGTATACCCTTAATCTGGTACTAGATCAAAGCTAGTGATACGTAACCAACTTTCCAATTAACGGCAATACATTTCTTATCCGCTATAAATGCACTTTCTTCAGATAAGTCTCCAATATCAACATCTAAAGCAAACAAAAGCAGGGCGAAGGGAGAATCTGTAGGCCTGCTGAGATGAAAGAACACACTCTTTGTCAGAATTCAGCCAGCCTTCACAAGACCATAACAAAAGCAAATATGTCCCGTTTTGTGTTTTACACCTCCAATTGAGGAATGACATTTCCGAGTGCATGATTATACTGTAGTTTACTACAGTGTCTGTAAATAAATATTGATATTGGAAAGAAGTGGAGGGTCCAACAAGTCAAAGTGGAATCAAAAAATGTAATCATCATTGAAAAGGAAAAGGCACAACACACACATAGGTTAGGCTACCAAGGTGAGCGAGCGTTACGCCTTTTTAATAAGTCTTGATTACCCAGTTATTTGTCTCTGCCTGCAAATTGTCCTTCTAAAAGGCAGGCTATGTCCTATAGGACTATGCATAACGTAGCAAGTGTCGTTGTCATCATTCTTCCTGCCTCCAGTTCAGTAGCCATACCTGCACAATCAAGTGTGCGTGTGGTCTCAATTAAATAGAGTAGGCTGTACCCTACGCATGGGAGAGAAGCACAGGGCAGTAACACTACATGACCAAAAGTATGTGGATACCTGCTCGTCGAACATCTCATTCCAAAATCACGGGCATCAATAAGGAGTTGGTCCCCCCTTTGCTGCTATAACAGCCTCCACTCTTCTGGGAAGGCTTTCCTCTAGATGTTGTAACATTGCTGCTATAACAGCCTCCACTCTTCTGGGAAGGCTTTCCTCTAGATGTTGGAACAGTGCTGCTATAACAGCCTCCACTCTTCTGGGAAGGCTTTCCTCTAGATGTTGGAACATTGCTGCTATAACAGCCTCCACTCTTCTAGGAAGGCTTTCCTTTAGATGTTGGAACATTGCTGCTCTAACAGCCCCCAGTCTTCTGGGAAGGCTTTCCTCTAGATGTTGGACCATTGGTGCTATAACAGCCTCCACTCTTCTGGGAAGGCTTTCCTCTAGATGTTGGAACATTGCAGCGGGGACTTGCTTCCTTTCAGCCACAACAGCATTAGAGAGGTCGGGCACTGATATTGAACGATTAGGCCTGGCTCGTAGTCGGCGTTCCAATTCATCCCAAAGGTGTTTGATGGTCAGGGCTCTGTGCAGGCTAGTCAAGTTCTTCCACTCCAATCTCAACAAACCATTTCTGTATGGACCTCGCTTTGTGCACGAGGGAATTGTCATGCTGAAACAGGAAAGGGCTTTCCCCAAACTGTTGCCACAAAGTTGTAGCACAGAAACATCTATAATATGATTGTATGCTGTCGCGTAAAGATTCCCTTCACTGGAACTAAGGGTCCTAGCCCGAACGTTGAAAAAGCCCCAGAACATTATTCCTCTTCATGAAGCTCCCGACGAACAGTTATTCCCGGCCATCGCAAATCGTTTGGCCTCCCGAGTGGCGCTGCGGTCTAAGGCACTGCATCTCAGTGCTAGAGGCGTCACTACAGACCTTGGTTTGATCCCGAGCTGTATCACAACCGGCGGTGATCGGGAGTCCCATAGGGCGGCGCACAATTGGCCCAGCGTCGTCCGAGTTAGGGGAGGATTTGGCCAGAGTAGGCCATCAATGTAAAATAAGAATTTGTTCTTAACTTCTTGGTGACAGAAAGCAGTATTTCACGTCCGGATTAAATGCATGCCCAAATTCAACTGCCTGCCCAAATTCAACTGCCTGCTACTCATCCCCAGAAGATAAGATATGCATATTATTAGTAGATTTGGATAGAAAACACTCTGAAATTTCTAAAAATGTTTGAATGTCTGTGAGTATAACAGAACTTATGTAGTAGGTGAAACCCAGAGGAAAAACCATTCAGATTTGTTTGAAGTCACTCTCTTTTCAATGGGTTTTCATTGGGAATTCAGATTTCTAAGGGACCTTCTTGCAGTTCCTACCGCTTCCACTGGATGTCACCAGTCTTTAGAAATTGGTTGAGGTTATTCCTTTGTGTAATGGGCGCGTGACCAGAAAGGTAGTGTCAGTTTGTTTTCTTCCTGTATTGAACACAGATCATCCAGTCTTCAATTTTATCGAAAAAAATACCTAAAATTGTATTACAAAAGTAGTTTGTAATACAGGTTTACAGGTAACTTTTGAGATATCCACATACTTTTGAGATATTTTGTAGTCACGTTGCACAAGCTAGAACCGGTGTTTTTCTGGATCAAACTCGCCAAATAAATGGACATTTTGTATATATATCGACGGAATTAATCGAACAAAAGGACCATTTGTGATGTTTATGGGACATATTGGAGTGCCAACAGAAGAAACTCGTCAAAGGTAAGGCATGATTTATATTTTTATTTCTGCGTTGTGTCGCGCCTGCAGGGTTGAAATATGTTTTCTCTCTTTGTTTACAGAGGTGCTACTCTCAGATAATAGCATCGTTTACTTTCGCCGAAAAGCCTTTTTGAAATCTGACATGTTGGCTGGATTCACAACACGTGTAGCTTTAATTTGGTATCTTACATGTGTGCCTGGGTTTGTTGCTATGGTCCTACATGCATGAAACTATTTCTGTGACTCTACAGGTTGCATGTCCTAATAAGAAAATATGATAATGGTGGCTAAATGCCAGAGGTGATGAGCAATTAAGAGGAGTTACTATGAGTATGATGTAAGGAGGACAAATATATAAGAAGTCTGTGCCAAGACTGGAAGGCAGTTGCTTTCATGATCCAGCTCGGCTTTAATTATGAAGTAATAAAAAGTATATTTGAACTCACATGCTCCGGTATTTGTGAAATATGATTGACCAAATATTTTCACGACATAAATGGCGAGCTTGCCAGGAGTGGCGAAAAGGGACCAGAGACAGTGAAAATCTGTAGCTGTGAATGGGCTTCCTGGACGGACTGCACAAAATGCAAGTGGCCGCTTATTAAGACAGTAAACTGAGTTCTTACGTATAGTTCTTGTGTGGTCCGCTCTAGGAACCTGTTTTCAGAGGTAGGTCACCAAGGAGGTCTCTCCAAATTTGACGAACCAAAGAGATACTGGGAGCTTATGAGTTTGATGAAATGCATGCGACATATTGGGGGTATAAGCTTTTGAGGGTTGCAACCATGAATATAAGTACAGTAATTGGTGTGTGACCATTGGAGAGGGAGAGTTGTGTGCACCGTCTATTTTGACTGGCTCAGCTGAGTGGGGCTATTCATCTGATTAATCTGATTTGTTCAGACGGTTCATCTGACCAGTTGTTCAGTCTGTTGTGAATATGTTGTCTGATTTCGTATGGCCGGGATATATTTGATTAGACCTGCGTGAGTTGCGAGCAAACGCAGCCCATTTGTCTGATTCAATTGGTCCTTGTCAGCGGGTTATTCAATTCGTCTGGCTCACGCAGTCGCTCAGCTGGGGTGGGGGATCGGTCTCATTCAGGTTGTCTGTCTGCCCTGTTGAACTGTTCTTTTCAGTTTAGTTTGAGGTGACCAATGACTATCTGCATGGTCGAACAAAATTAAATAGAAATCCTGTAATACCGCTTTTCGTGTATGTAAATCCATAAGGTCCACTTGGATGGGTAAACATCCTGTGTAATATTGCCTTTTCTGTGTGGAGGTGAATCAGGAAAGTGCTGTATAATCAGGTGTTTGATAAGGAACGATATGGGACTGGATAGACGTTTATTTGATAATGGGACTGCATAGACGGATATTTACTAGTCATATCCGCAAAATACCGCCCTGAAATAAATGTAAAATCTGTAAATACCGCCATTTAAATTGAAGACAGGGGTCAGCTCAGACAGTCAGATAAAAAGCTGTGGTTACCGCCCTGAAATAAAGTTAGAGTATACTCAGGTTGCTTAGGAAAGCGTGAAAGATTACTTAGGATTTCTCTGACACTTTCCTATAAGACAACTTATCATGTAGAGGGAGTGTATCGATAATTAATAAGTCACTTTGGAAAGCGTGAAAGGTGTGTGACAGTTCTCTGCTGTTGTGGGATTAAAAGGTTGCGCCTCTCTTGGTCTGACGGAGGGGACGCAACCAGTCCTGCACTAGGGGAGGTGAATATTATTTGTATTTAAATACCCAGTGAAAGGATGTGATACTATAAATGTGAACAGTTAGGATAAATTGTAAAATACATGAACATTATATTATTAGTAATAAATGTCAAGGCGACATCAGCGATTGCCTGGTAAGGCCATTGAAAATTGCATACTGCAAAGTGGATGAATATATAGTCTATAGAAATTGGAACATTTGAAGTAAGAATAAACTCAAAAAGAGAGAACAATTATAAAAACTTAGAAAAAGGGGGAATACCCAATAGTCTGAGTACAATAATCAGATATACGGATGTGGATATACATAGGAGAGAATAGAGTGTGGTTAAAATCATTTAGGGCTTGAACTTGACCGTTAAAGATTTTTAGTCCTGGACCTATAGGGAGTAATATAAGAACAAGATAAAGTGGTTAAACAAGGGAATAGCACAATAAAACTAAACTACTGAGCAAAGAATAAATAGGAATATCACAGGAAAATAGTTAGAAGCTTAAAAAATAGTTATTTTAAAACCACGGAGTCGCTGAAAGAAGCGCTAGTAAATTCTACCAATTCGGCTCGAATATGAAAGAGCAAACTAGATCATGTTGTGCAACATTACCCTGTTAACAGGATAATTCAAATCAAATCAAGAATTCAGGAAGGCAATTATGAATTGGAACAATTACATAAAACCAGAATCAGAAGCTCAGTTTCCTAGCGTATTGAAGTTAGCGTTCTATTAGCGTCATTGCGCTAACCGTATCATTTAGTGTAAAATGGGGTGCTTGGTAATGTCATTCAGGCTATTTTGGTTGGATTTCAAAGCACTAGATTGGATGTACCAGCGTGCAGAATAACTGATGAGTTAACAAATGCTCGAAGTCTGATTGAATATTGCTGGTGTCAGTAAACATCTGGGAAATAACGTAATTTGAATTGTTGCAAGCAGCACAGTTGGTGACCAATGTGTTTAACAAACAAGTAAAGAGCCTAACCAGCTTTGCGAGGTGAGTAGAATGGAGGGTGAAGATGTATTTTCTTGCTTATATCTAGAAGCGGCATAGCTAAATTAGTTAGCCACATTAGCTTGGGTGCTTGACTGCCATGTGGGAAAAATAGTAGGAATTATGGTTCAGAAAGTTTGGTTCAACCCTGTTCATTAGAGCACTTTGGGGTTGAATAGTCCTTGTGAGAATCAAGGACAGTGGATATTAGGTAACATATTAAAATGGGCAGTATGGGCGAGAGTATGACTAAGTAATGTTTATGAATAGTCTGACTTTGTATCACGACACATTCAAACTATCCTTAACTTCTTAGTGATGAAATCCCGTTAACGGGATCGATTTGACAACAGCCAGTGAAAGTGCAGGGCGCCAAATTCAAACAACAAATCTCATAATTCAAATTCATCAAACATGCAAGTATTATACACCATTTTAAAGATAAACGTCTTGTTAATTCCACCACAGTGTCCGATTTTCAAAAAAGCTTTACGGTGAAACCATACCATGCGATTATGTTAGGTCAGTGCCTAGTCACAAAAAAACATACAACCATTTTCCAGCCAAAGAGAGGAGTCACAAAAAGCAGAAATAGAGATAAAATGAATCACTAATCTTTGATGCAACCGCTGTGTCAGATTTCAAAAAAGCTTTATGGTGAAAGCACACCATGCAATAATCTGAGTACAGCGCTCAGCCATCAAAACAAGCCATACAGATACCCGCCATGTTGCGGAGTCAGTTAAAGTCAGAAATAGCATTATAAATATTCACTTACCTTTGATCTTCATCGGAATGCACTCCCAGGAATCCCAGTTCCACAATAAATGTTTGTTTTGTTCGATAAAGTTCTTCTTTATGTCCAAATATCTCCTTTTTGTTTGCGCGGTTAGGTCACATTCCAAATGCACAAGGCGCGGGCACTAAGTCCAGATGAAAAGTCAAAACTGTTCCATTACAGTTTGTAGAAACGTGTCAAACGATGTATAGAATCAATCTTTAGGGTGTTTTTTATCATAAATCTTCAATAATATTCCAACCGGACAATTCCTTTGTCTTTAGAAATGAAAGGGAACGGAGCTCGTGCTCGTGCGTGTGACCAAACTAAAGTATTTCAGCCAGACCACTGGTTCAAACAGCTCTTATTCGCTCCCCTATCACAATAGAAGCCTGAAACAATGTTCTAAAGACTGATGACATCTAGTGGAAGCCATAGGAAATGCAATCTGACCAAATTTACACTGTATATTGGATAGGCTATCACTTGAAAAACTACAAACCTCAGATTTCCCACTTCCTGGTTGGATTTTTCTCAGGTTTTTGCATGCCATATGAGTTCTGTTATATTCAAAGACATCATTCAAACAGTTTAAGAAACTTCAGAGTGTTTTCTATCCAAATCTACTAACAATATGCATATATGAGCAACTGGGACTGAGTAGCAGGCAGTTTACTCTGGGCACGCTTTTCATCCGAACGTGAAAATACTGCCCCCCAGCCCAAAGATTTGGGGTTTCTGTGTTGATATAATATGTATGCTATGTGGTAGAGCAGGAACACAAGGAATTATAGCTATGGTAAAGTAGTACTGGCGAAAAGACAACACGTGGAGGTTTCGAGAACCATGCGACTCAAGAAAACCTTAGTTTTAAAACCTGTGAATCTTTGTTACATTACTCAAATTAGATTATTTGAATTGACTGAAGGGAGGAGGAGATGATAGTAATGAAAGTGGCCTCCCTGTGAAAAGTAGAACTGGGTTTGTTTTTACTATATTTTAAATAAAAACTCCCCTGGTAACATAAACCTTAGCGACAAGAAAGGTGTATTCACTATGAATAAGTGTAGACTAAGGATGCATTGTGATAACTGGTCTTTTATTTCTAGGACACTTGTGAAAGGAAACCAGGGACGAAGGGAGGTTGTAGTAATGTGAAGAGTTATGAACGACAATGAAAGGTTCCGTTTAAAAATGTACATTCTAACCGGGATGATGTGTGATGAGTTAAGGAGCAGGAATTTGAGTCTTAGTCTCAAAGTCAGCACTGAGGAATGTCATTCTGAATTTGGGGTGGATCATTTATAAAATATTGTAGTTTTTTTATTCGGATATAAAGAAAGAGTTGCTTTCGAACGGTGAAGGCTCTACTCAAATATATTAAGCTGGGGGAGACTCCGGAAACATTGTTTCTAAGTGTCCTCCGACATGGAGGTTGTTAGAGTACTCACTGGATCGGGTAGCCATGAGGGTTTTTGTTATCTTTTGTTTTACAGTGTATTCAGACTAGAGGTCGACCGATTAATCTGAGTGGCCGATTAATTAGGCCCGATTTCAAGTTTTCATAACAATCGGGAATCTGTAATTTTGGACGCCGATTTAAAAAAATATATAAATATATTTTTCACACCTTTATTTAACCTCTTGCTTCTACTCGGGACGCTTGCGTCCCAACTAGAGCTCTGGAAATGCAAATGCGCTACGCTAAATGCTAATAGTATTAGTTAAAACTCAAAAGTTCATTAAAATACACATGCAGGGTATCGAATTAAAGCTACACTCGTTGTGAATCCAGGCAACAAGTCAGATTTTTAAAATGCTTTTCGGCGAAAGCATGAGAAGCTATTATCTGATAGCATGTAACACCCCAAAAGACCCACAGGGGACGTAAACAAAATAATTAGCATTTCGGCGTTACACAAACCGCACAATAAAATAGAAAACATTCATTACCTTTCACCATCTTCTTTGTTGGCACTCCTAGATGTCCCATAAACACTATTTGGGTCTTTATTTCGATTAAATCGGTCCATATAAAGCCTAGATATCGTTATATGTAGACTGTGTGATAAACGAAAAAAACATCGTTTCAAAACGTAACGTCATTTTTTAAAATTCAAAAAGTCGACGATAAACTTTCATAAAACACTTCGAAATACGTTTGTAATGCAACTTTAGGTATTAGTAAACGTTAATAAGCGATAAAATTCATCAGGAGGCGATGTAAAGATCATTAGCTGTCCGTCTGGAAAAATGTCCGGCTAGAAACTCAACGAAAATATCCGGTCCTAGCCCTGAGGAGATACGGTGCCCTGCATGTGTTTGACCAAGAAAAAACTCTAAGGGAAATGACAAGACTCTAGACACCGTGTGGAAGCTGTAGGTACTGCAACCTCAGTCAATTAATTGTGGTTCACCTTTATCAATGGGTTCAAGTAGCGCATGGATATATTTTCCCATTTTCAGTGATCAGTTTTTCCTGTGCTTTTCGATGTAAATGCCGTTCTGGTAAAGCCACAGCAGTGATTTAACCAGTTTTATAAACGTCTGAGTGTTTTCTATCCACACAGACTAAGCAAATGCATATACTATATTCCTGGCATGAGTAGCAGGGCGCTGAAATGGTGCGCGATTTTTAACAGAATGTTCAAAAAAGTAGAGGGTCGACTTAAGAGGTTAACTAGGCAAGTCAGTCAACACATTCTTATTTTCAATGACTGCCTTGTTCAGGGGCAGAACGACAAGAGTTTTACCTTGTCAGCTCAGGGATTCAATCTTGCAACCTTACGGTTAACTAGTCCAATGCTCTAACCACCTGCCTCACGAGGAGCCCGCCTGTTACGCGAATGCAGTAAGAAGCCAAGGTAAGTTGCTAGCTAGCATTAAACTTACCTTATAAAAAACAATCAATCAATCATAATCACTAGTTATAACTACACATGGTTGATGATATTACTAGTTTATCTAGCGAGTCATGCGTTGCATATAATCGATGCAGTGCGCATTCGCGAAAAAAGACTGTCGTTGCTCCAATGTGCACATGACCATAAACATCAATGCCTTTCTTAAAATCAATACACAGAAGTAAATATTTTTAAACCTGCATATTTAGCTAAAAGAAATCCAGGTTAGCAGGCAATATTAACCAGGTGAAATTGTGTCACTTCTCTTGCGTTCATTGCACGCAGAGTCAGGGTATATGCAACAGTTTGGGCCGCCTGGCTCATTGCGAACTAATTTGCCAGAATTTGACGTAATTCTGACATAACATTGAAGGTTGTGCAAGGTAACAGGAATATTTAGACTGATGGATGCCACCCGTTAGATAAAATACGGAACGGTTCCGTATTTCACTGAAAGAATAAATGTTTTGTTTTCGAGATGATAGTTTCCAGATTCGACCATATTAATGACCTAAGGCTCGTATTTCTGTGTTATTATGTTATAATTAAGTCTATGATTTGATAGAGCAGTCTGACTGAGCGATGGTAGGCACCAGCAGGCTCGTAAGCATTCATTCAAACAGCACTTTTGTGCGTTTTGCCAGCCGCTCTGCTGTTTATGAATTCAAGCCTATCAACTCCCAAGATTAGGCTGGTGTAACCGATGTGAAATGGCTATCTAGTTAGCGGTGTGCGCGCTAATAGCATTTCAAACGTCACTCGCTCTGAGACTTGGAGTAGTTGTTCCCCTTGCTCTGCATGGGTAACTCTGCTTCAAGGGTGGCTGGTTGGTAGGTGATCAAATACATATGTCATGCAATAAAATGCAAATGAATTACTTATAAATCATACAATGGGATTTTTTGTTGTTTTAGATTCCGTCTCTCACAGTTGAAGTGTACCTATGATAAAAATTACAGACCTCTACATGCTTTGTAAGTAGGAAAACCTGCAAAATCGTCAATCGTCAGTGTATCAAATACTTGTTCTCCCCACTGTACATGTTTTACATATAATTAAAGATACACTTGTTCTTAATGCAACCGCTGTGTCAGATTTTTTTTTTTAACTTTACGAAAAAAGCATACAATAATCTGAGACGCGCTCAGAAATACACAACATTTCTCCGCCATGTTGGAGTCAACAGAAATACGAAATTACATCATAAATATTCCCTTACCTTTGATGATCTTTCATCAGAATGCAGTGCCAGGAATTCTAGTTCCGCAATAAATCGTTGTTTTGTTCGATAATGTCCATTACTAGTGTCCAATTAGCTACTTTTGCTAGCATGTTTAGTTCACATGTCCAAAAGCTGGCGCCGGTCCAGGCGAACTCGGACAAAAACTTCAAAAAGTTATATTTCAGGTCGAATAAACTGGTCAAACTAAGTAGAGAATCAATCTTCAGGATGTTATTATCATATATATCCAATAACGTTCCAACCGGAGTATTCGTTTTTGTCTACAGAGTAATGGAACGCATGGCGATATCATGAGAAATGCGCCTGACCAGGAACTGGCATTCTGCCAGACCACTGACTCAAATAGCTGCCATCCGGCCCCACGTCACACTAGAGGCTTCATTCCACGTTCTACTGACTGTTGACATCTAGTGGAATGCGTAAGAAGAAGTGCGAACAGATCCATATCTTACTGGGATGTGAATAGGCGATGGGTTGAAAATCAACCAGCCCCAGAATTTCCACTTCCTGTTTGGAAGTTTGCCTGCCATATGAGTTCTGTTATACTCACAGACATAATTCAAACAGTTTTAGAAACTTCAGAGTGTTTTCTATAGTAGTAATAATAATATGCATATATTAGCATCTGGGACAGAGTAGGAGGCAGTTCACTAGAGGCACGCAATTCATCCAAAGTGAAAATGCTGCCCCCTATCCCTAAAAAGTTAAGGAGAGGTTTATCTATAATTCCATGTGTAACACTTGTATTTTCATCAACATTTATGATGAATATTTCTGTAAATTGAGGTGGCTATGCAAAATCACTGGATGTTTTTGGAACTACTGAATGTAACGCGCCAATGTAAACTCAGATTTCTTTATATAAATGTGAACTTTATCAAACAAAACATACATGTATTGTGTAACATGAAGTCCTATGAGTGTCATCTGATGAATATCATCAAAGGTTAGTGATTAATTTGATCTCTCTTTGTGCTTTTTGTGACTCCTATATTTGTCTGGAAAAATAGCTGTGTTTTTCTGTGGCTTGGTGGTGACCTAACATAATCGTTTGTGGTGCTTTCGCTGTAAAGCCTATTTGAAATCGGACACTGTGGTGTGATTAACAACAAGATTACCTTTAAAACAGTATAAAATACATGTATGTTTGAGGAATTTTAATTATGAGATTTCTGTTGTTTTTGAATTTGGAGCCCTGCACTTTCACTGGCTGTTGTCATATCGATCCAGTTAACGGGATTTCAGCCCTACGAAGTTTTAAGATGCAATAGGAAAACCCAGAGGAATCCCCAAGGAATAAAAAGCAAGAGATGAAATTAAGTCAGGATTTGAATAAATTTTTGTTTGGATATCACCTTAAAAAAACCTAGACTGGATAAATTACATTTACAATGATCATCAAAGATTCATTAACTATACAGACTCTGCATTGACAGCTTTGAGTGAACAAGTAAGGCATTGACCAAGCTGAAAAGACTACACCAGGAAGTAAAAGACAATGCTGGACATGATTCCCATGCCTGGGACTGGTTGGACTCAATCCTGGGAAAATGGGGTTGTCGTACCTATCAAGACCGACATCAATTGATATAGACGGTGTACTTCCCGAGGATCCTAATAATGATCACAGGTTTCTATCAAAATAGGTGGTGCTCAAAAGACTGATGAGAAGGGAGTGGACATTATCATCATATTGGATCTTTGAATGTGCATTGTATCAAAGGAGTGATTGAACATTGTGTTGTAATAAGGAGTGTGTTTAGTGAATAACTATAACTCTCAGGCAAGGCTGAGAAATGCATGCATATGCTTTTTTTTACACTGTATATTGAAGGATAATTGGCTTGAGGAGGGATCTTATTCTGAGTTGGATTTTGGGGTGTGGGGCTATTTAGCCCCAGATGAGGGGATACATTGTGAATTTGTCAGTACATATGTGGCAATTATTTATTTCAGAAGAAGCCAGCAAAACTAGTGTATGTGCTCTAGGTCATTTGACACCATTAGACATGCACGTGGTTATACTTGTAACTGTTATGGCCTAACTATGGTTACACCTCTTGGGTTTTTCCCAGAACAGGGGTTCCCCTTTCAGTGGAGTCAGCAGGATGTCATGTATTGGTTAATCCCGTAGAGTTTCAAGGTCTGTTGCTATGGTCCTACATGCATGAAACTATTTCTGTGACTCTACAGGTTGCATGTCCTAATATGAAGGAAATATGTTAACGGTGGCTAAATGCCAGAGGTGATGAGCAATTAAGAGGAGTTACTATGAGTATGTTGTAAGGAGGACAAATATGTAAGAAGTCTGTGCCAAGACTGGAAGGCAGTTGCTTTCATGATCCAGCTCGGCTTTTATTATGAAGTAATAAAAAGTATATTTGAACTAGCATGCTCCGGTATTTGTGAAATATGATTGACCAAATATTTCAAAGACAAAGGGCAAGAAGGTATGGTAGCCCCCCTAAGGCCGTCCATATCACCGGCCCTGCCATGATCAAGCAGAACCTTCTGTAGGTTTACGCCTTGGTAGGCCAGGACTTAATATTCCATCACTTCCTGAAGTTGGTTGTGTGTGTAGCTACAAATAATAAGAAGGGTGCAGTCCTTATTTGTCATCGAAACCCACATAGACTTAGTTTAAAACCATTCAGACTTTCCATGTTGAAAATAACTAAAAAAGAGCATGTTTAAACGATTGTCAATAATGTCGCTATAAAAGCTTTTTGTTTCAGATTGCCATGTGTTTTTTCATTGATGTGAATCCCACTTGGGCGGCTGCGCTTGTTCTTGAAGTTGCAATGTACATTGTGTTCATAAGGCACATTGTTACATATCCTACCTATTGTTAATCATAATCAAACATTATGATGTGATAATGTTGTAGGCTACACAATAAGCACACAAGTAGCCTTACAAATATTAGGTAGACCTAAAGCTAAATTCGACCCTGCGGGTCGGTTCGACTTACCTCCGGAAACCAATTTTTGCGCCACATAAAGCCAGAAGCACAATCCGATGAGCGTTAGTTTGGGCATATTTGCTAATTAGTTTGTTTAGATAATAAATAAAAGTTCAAATGAGATATGCTAAAACATTATGTGGTTTATAGCCTAGCCTACGTCTGATATTGTATTTCATGAGGCTGTGAAAGTGAAAGTAAAATGTAGTTTAGTTCCTCACTATTCATGACCTCTTGGTGGAAAATAAAGTTTAATTTAAACTTGTAAATTATGTTTAATAGCTGCAATGGAATCATATGGTATACAAACACATTGCATTATGTTTATATGTTAACTTTACTAAGCATTTTTTCTAAACCCTTCTGGAATATTCATTCCTGTGGTCCTACTCATACCTGGTCTTTGGCGCCTCCGTGTGTGTATAATTGGCTATAATTGGCTACTACGCACAGAATGATATATATATATTATATATATATATAATTGAAATGGATAGAATCTCTGCTATAATGTAACAACTTGGCAACACTGAAATATTTAAAGGTAAATGAATAACTATAGTTTATTTAATTTTCCTCCTGTCCACTGAGTGTAAGAGAGATTTCAAATAAACAGCATATAGCCATTCATCCATATGCCTATATGGCATGCACACTAAAACATTCACAATATTAAATATTTTCCTCAAAACATATAATACATGTTTGCCATCTTATTGTATGGATAAATATTTCATTATAATTCACAATATATATTGAACAAAAATATAAACGCAACATGCAACAATTTCAACGATTTTACAGAATTACAGTTCATATAAGGAACTCAGTCAATTTAAATAAATCAATAAGGCCCTAATCTATGGATTTCACATGACTGGGTAGAGGCGCAGCCATGGGTGGGTCTGGATGGGAGTCAGGCCCAAGTGGGAGCCAGGTGGTCTGCTCTAAAATGATGTTGGAGGTGGCTTATGGTAGAGAAATTATCTGGCAAAAGCTCTGGTTGACCTTCCTGCAGTCAGCATGCCAATTGCACGCTCCCTCAACTTGAGACATCTGTGGTATTGTGTTGTGACAAAACTGCACATTGTAGAGTGACCTTTTATTGGCCCAACACAAGGTGCACCTGTGTAATGATCATGCTGTTTAATCAGCTTCTTAATATGCCAAACCTGTCAGGTGGATGGATTATCTTGGCAAAGGAGAAAAGCTCACTAACGGATGTAAACTAATTGGTGCACAGCATTTCAGAGAAATAAGCTTTTTTGTGCACATGGAACGTTTCTGGAATCTTATATTTCAGCTCTTGAAACGTGTTGCGTTCACATTTCGGTTCAGTATACATAGTTGAATATCATAGTAGCCTAGGCTAAACATGACAGCACATACAGGATAACAATATGATGCATAATAACACAAAAGAGAGAAAAAGAGATGAGTTTACTGAAGAGAAACAAACCTTTCCTGTACAGAATCTAAATATTTATCAAACTAACTATATATTCAACAAGTGCTTTTCAACTGGTTTCTTCTGGTACAGACTCTGTAGTTGTACTGGTCTCTGTTGGTACAGAGGATTTACCTATACTTCTCTATGTAGTAGACAGAGTATCTGAGCTACTCTCTATTGCTGTACAAATTGTATCTGAGCTCATGTCTCCTGGTCCAGAGGGTGCACCTGAACTGTAGTTTACTGGAGTAGATATTGTACCTACATGCTGTGGCTCAGAGACCAGCTGACAATCCTGGAATGCTTCTATCAGGAGTGTCTGTACTGTCTGACACTGAGTTAGTGGGTCTCCTCAGACCTGATTAGGCCAGGTGTTCCTCCCTCTCTGTCCACCTGACCGCTGCTCCTCTGGGTTTCCATTGTTTTCAACACACTTCCTTGTTCTACACCAATCTGATAGCAATGAGTGTCTTATAGTTGATGGTTTTGGGGGCGAGAAGTGGTGGGGGTCTTAATGTATGGGAATTCGGGATGGAGGTGTTTGTTTGGGAGAACTTAAGTTCTTTCACCTCCTCTCTCTGCACGGGTTAGGGTTGTCCGGGTTAGGCTGTCATTGTAAATAAGAATTTGTTCGTAATTGACTTACCTAGTTAAATAAAGATTACATTTAAAAAATGTGTTACATCCCCATCTTTAGCTGGTACCTAAAAATAGGCACTGCATCTCAGTGCAAGAGGTGTCACTACAGTCCCTGGTTTGAATCCAGGCTGTATCACATACGGCCATGATTGGGTGGCGCACAATTGGCCCAGCGTTGTCCGGGTTAGGCTGTCATTGTAAATAAGAATTTGTTCGTAATTGACTTACCTAGTTAAATAAAGATGACATTTAAAAAATGTGTTACATCCCCATCTTTAGCTGGTACCTAAAAATAGGTCCCGATCCATCATTGGATCACAAGTCCCGACCTGCCATTTAGGAGACAATGACTTAACAATGAATTTCACTCTCTGCTGAAAGGTCTGTATTTCCCCACCAATCATACACTCTGCCTCATACACCCCACTGAGCTGCTTGGTCAGCTGTCTGATAGTGATTTCTCCTGTTGTGGTGTTCAAGGATGTATTTTCATTAAAATCCCGAAATTCCTGTATCCCGTCGGGATGCTCCATTCCACCTCCCTTGTTTACTCCATGTTTCCAGAGGATCTCCTGTAGAACTCCACCAGGGATCCCAGGATTGATGATGACATTCCTATTTGTGATGACATAACGTGTTGGTGAAGCTGCAGCTGCTATGGGAAAAGAGCAGAGTTACACCCTTAGAAATAGAATCATAATTCCGGTAGGTCTACTTAAATTCTATTTCTATGGTTGCATCATCACTCTTAACATGTCATAACGTTAACATCTTGTCCTACCCAGTAATAACAGCCCAGTATACATTCAGCTGTGAAGTAGACCTACCTTTCACATTTAAAATACACAATGGCACAGTCTATATAGTTCACATGTTCTTATAATGCACACCCTTAACTCGGCTCAATAGTCTGCTCCCTAACATTAATGAAAAAAGGTTAAACTGTCGCTAGCTGGATGGCTGTGTCAAAACACCTGTTGTCAGTTTACACTCGACTGAAATCTCCTCTTTGTTTCACTTGAGTGAGTCTAGACTATAATTATGAATACCTGCGGGAAATATGGTAACTTACCATTCATTAATTATGTGTCACAAATGCAACAGAAGATGGTGACTAATACTATTACTGTTGGAATTGATCGTCCTTGGTCAGCCAACTGAGATACATGAAGTCAAAGTGATAGGGTTATTTCTTCTTTTTTATAGGGGCCTACGCCTCAGACATTATTGAAAGTCGGGACAAAAGCAACTTTTTCTCACAACCCATTTTTTAATATTAACATTTGAAATATGTCTTGTTTTTATATAGCAAAGTATCAGCTCTCACACCATGTAAAGGATCAAATAAGCTCTTAATTAAATGTTTTTCTTCATCAATTGCACCTAAAAATACAAAATGTATGGTGGTATAAAAAACGTACTGTATACTGTACCAACACAATACATTATGTTGATGTGCTATAATACAGTGGTGAAAAAGTACCCAAAAGTCATACTTGACTAAAAGTAAAGATCATTTAATAGAAAATGACAAAAATAAAAGTCTAAATGTATTTGGTTTTAAATACCCTTGAAAAGAATTGTATAAATATAAGAGAAACAAAACATCCCTGTACAGAACCTAACATTTTTGTTTAACAAACTTTTTCAACAAGTGCTTTTCAACTGGTTTCTCCTGGTACAGAGGCTGTAGCTTTACTGGTCTCTGTTAGTACATTTTCCTCTGTCGTAGACAGAGTATCTGAGCTACTCTCTATTGCTGTACTAGTTGTATCTGAACTGGTGTCTCCTGGTCCGGAGGGTGCACCTGAACTGGTGTCTCCTGGTCTGGAGGGTGCACCTGAACTGGTGTATCCTGGTCTGGAGGGTGCACTTGAACTGGTGTCTCCTGGTCTGGAGGGTGCACTTGAACTGGTGTCTCCTGGTCCGGAGGATGCACCTGAACTGGTGTCTCCTGGTCTGGAGGGTGCACTTGGACTGGTATATCCTGGTCTGGAGGGTGCACTTGAACGGGTGTCTCCTGGTCTGGAGGGTGCACCTGAACTGGTGTCTCCTGGTCTGGAGGGTGCACCTGAACTGGCCTTTACTGGATTGGATAGAGTACCACTGCCCACCTTTGGACTAAATGCTGTGACTATAGGAAGAGCTGACAATCCTGGACTGCTTCTATCAGGAGTGTCTGTACTGTCTGACACTGAGTTAGTGGGTCTCCTCAGACCTGATAGGTCAGGTGTTCCTCTCTCTCTGTCTACCTGACCAGTGCTCCTCTGGGTTTCCATTGTCTTCACTACGCTTCCTTGTTCTACACCCATCTGGTTAATGTGTCTTATAGATGATGGTTTTGGGGCGAGAGGTGGTGGGGGGGCTTTTTGGGGGAGTGTTTGTTTGGGAGAAGTTGGGCTCTTTCTTTTCTCTCCCTTCTGTGTCTCTTCTCCTTTCTTCCCTCTTTCTTCTCCCTCTCCTTTCACCTGCTCTTCTTCATTATTTTCAGTCTCTCTCTCCTGTCCATTTCTTTCTCCTCCATCATCTCTCCTATCTGTATCTTCTTGCCCCTCTCCCTCCTCTGTCACTGAATCATCTCCTCCTACCTTCTCTTTCTCAACATCTTCTCTGTCCTCTCTTGTCCCCTCCTCCTTTCCTCCACTCTCCTCCTCTGTGTCTAAGATGAGGACTTTCTGGGGCATAAGCTGTCCATCTCCCGCTCCCTCTCTCTCTGTGCCATAACAAGCCATGCTTTGGTCAGTTCCTCTCCCATGATGCTCTCTGCTGTGCTGTGTCTCCAGAGTCTGTGGGTACGGTGAATTATAGTTAAGGCTGCTCCGAGGTGGTTTTGGAGGAGCAGTTTGGACAGAATCTTGGGTAACAGTCCCCAAGGTAACGTTCATGTTCTGTTTGGATTCTGTGTTCTGCTCTTTTTCTTCCCTCTGTTTCTTTCCGGACTCCCGACCCCAAACCTGATTCTGGTTGTTCAGTTTGAACGGGATATTACTCACAATAACATCTGTATCAGTGGATCCTGCCTTGTCTAGTAATGGTTTCTTCTCTCCCTCACCATCTCCAGTGTTCACAGCCTCACTGGTCTGGTTGATCTGACTGACCCTGTCCTTTAGTTCTTCATCTAATAATAGCTTATTCTCCTCTTCCACAATCTCTGCCTGCCTGATTGCCACCGCCTTCTCTCGATCCTCTTCAAGATGGCTGGCATTCCCTGTGCTCCGCAAATCTAGAGGAACAAAGACAAAGGAGAGAAAAGAAGGGAAGTCAGTGGGTATGCAGGTATGGAGCGACTAGAGGGCTTAGAAACCAAGGGAAATGCAACTTCAGACAAAGTGACAGATTTTCTTCAGTTGATTTTGAGTCTAAACCGAACACAATGAATCAACACCATGTCAATGCAACGTCAAGGAGATTCATAATAAAGAACCCTGTTATAAGATATTACTGTCCTTAATGAAAGACATGGGCTTACCTTTGGAACGCTTCTTGACGAGCCAGACCACAACAGCAACCACAACAGCAACCAACAAGACACCTGCACCAATACCAGTGTAGATGTAGATCTCAGGATTACCTGACACACACACATACAGACGGATACACACAGGTCAGGTCACATGGTCAGTGGAAACTGAACAAAGGAATTCCTATTTCTTTATCAACAGCGTTAAAATACTTTAACATGATTTAACCTTGACTGAGTATACCAACATAATGGTATTCTCTTTACAAAACCCAAGCCCTCTATATCTCGCCTATCTCTCTTGTTTACCTGTAGCCAGACAGTCATTGCTGCTGTAGGTCAGTGTCTTCTCACTGACTGGGTTCCTGGCCTCACAGGTGTAGCTGACTGACTCTGGGGATTTGATGTTGTAGTGCTGTCCAGTCTGCTCCTGGCTCCACATCTCCCCCTGGTGGTCAGGCCAAGACCAGCGATACTCCACCAGTGGACCCTCAGCACTGCAGTGAATTGTTGCCATGGTACCGTTCAATTCACAGGTGACTTTAGGTTGTGATACTGGGTCTGTGGATGGAAATGGAGGAGTATGTTATGCAAAAGTGGAGGGAAAGTAAGGAATATTTCACACACATACACACTTATTCTTTACAATGTGTTTGTGTTGTTAAATGTTCTCTCTGTTAGTTTAGTAATGAATGTTGGCTGGCTGGTGATACTAAATGTCAATCATAGAAGTTTGAACATTGACATTATGTCATTAATGGAGGAGTACATCAGCCAGAGGACACTTGGTGACACACACTACACACACACTGCACACACAGTACACACTCTGCACACACACTGTGCACACACAGTACACACTCTGTATATACACACACTGTACACACACTGCGCACACACACACACACTCTGTATATACACACACTGTACACACTCTGTATATACACACACTGTACACACACTGCGCACACACACACTGCACACACTCTGTATATACACACACTGTACACACACTGCGCACACACACACACACATACTCTGTATATACACACACTGCACACACACTGTATATACACACACTGCACACACACTGTATATACACACACTGCGCACACACACACACACACACACACTCTGTATATACACACACTGCACACACACTGTATATACACACACTGCACACACACTGTATATACACACACTGTACACACACTGTAAACAGCTCTCTCTCTTCACAATGTGCTTGTGTTCCCAGGTTTTTTGCTGTTAACTTAGTAACTGTTGGACTGAAAGTCTTGCACAATCATGGAAATGTTGACATTATTTCCTCTCTCTCTCTCCACTAACCTGTATGGCTGGTTAGTTTAGTTTATGTTTGAGAAATTCAATAGAAACACAACCAGAAACAAAACGTATTTCAAATGTGAGCAGCTCTTCAACAGTACTTATCATATTACAACAAGCCAGTGGTTGCCAACCAAGTGACTTTATGACCCAAACGTGGGACCTGATTCATCCTTTAGGAAACACTGACTCACCAATGACTTCCACTCTCTGCTGAAAGGTCTGTATTTTTTGACCAATCACACACTCTGCCTCATACACCCCACTGAGCTGCTTGGTCAGCTGTCTGATAGTGATTTCTCCTGTTGTGGTGTTCAAGGTTGTCTTCCCTTTAAAATCCTGAAATTCCTGTATCCCGCCAGTGCTCCATTCCACCGTCTTGTTTACTCCATGTTTCCACAGGATCTCCTGTAAAACTCCACCACGGATCCCAGGGTTGAGAATGACATTGCCGTTTGTGATGACATAACGGGTGGTGGACAGTCCAGCTGCTATGGGATGAGAACAGAGTTACACCACAGTTAACATGACATAGTCACATCACCCTCATATGGAATCATAATGGGCTGAGTTATTGTAAGGAACAATGTTATTACCCTGTAATACAACAGTCTTCCCCCCAGTTTATTTTCTAGACGGTGTACAAAGGCCCCCAGCGCAACACTTGGCACACAATGCAGTAACTGAAACACCAAATCTGTTAGGGCGGGGTAACAGAAAGTGTGGGGGAACTCTAGCTAGGCTAGTAATTAGCCTACATTCAGTTGAAGTATTCTGAATCACTTTTTATCTCAACAAAAGAAAATACATTAGTAGGTAAATGTAATAGAAAATGCTAACAAAACCAAATATATTCCGAGGACAATCGTTCAAGGGATTTTTCCCTATTTTCCCCTAGGACAGGAGAGTAGAGAAGGCCGTCGATCATGGATCAGCGTGTACAAACATTAGATCTTACAAGACTGAAATCTCAGCTTTCTTTAATTGTCGCGACTCCAATTATAAATAGTCTACTAGCCCTGGGAAATTAACTGACTTACCATTGACGAATTGTCCGCCATAAATGCAACAGAATATAGTGACTAGTCCTATTACACTGGGAGTTGATATTCCTTGGTCAGCCATCGCCCGCAGGTGCGATCCATATGAAAGTGAAAGTGTTTTTCTTTCTCTTGAGGACTATTGTGGTTTTTGTCAGGTGTGTGCATGTTCACATGGAATGTAGTCGACCAAGGTGACCTACTGAAGTCATCCGAGGTCAAGGAAAGGACATTTGGATTCAAATGCGGAGATGTTGCTGCTGATGATGATGATGATGATGAGGATGATGAATACTGGTAAGGTGTAAATTCTCTCTTGGACTAAAATTGGAAAAAATACTGACAGTTTGGGGGGAAAGGCAATTGTCCAAAGTGCAGGTGATGCAACTAACTTAATAGAACACTAGATGTCAGCATAGTTCTACAATCCATGACACCTGCCCTATTCCAATTCATGACTAATCACCTACACTTTGGCACTTCTGTTAGATAGAGGGAAATAAAGGTATCAACACATTCTGCCATTTACTTTCATTTGTCCAATCCTTTCAGATCTACAGTCCACTTGGGCACAGTTTGGAATTGGTAAGGGACTACAGTGTATGAGCTTTTGTTAGGAAAAGCTGATCTGAAACCAGTATCATAAGGGACCTTATTATGACTAATATTTTTTATTTTTTTATTTTTACATCGTCATCATTTATGAGAATGTCCAAATAGTTTTGTGGCATTTAATGCCACACAATGAATGTAGCCTAGATGTCTTTTTTGACATTCATTTCATAAGAATATATATTTTTTAAGGTTGTGTTTAGGACGTGCCTGGGAAAAAGCCTGTGTTGATACTGAAGAGGAAGAGTTTGTTTGATGGTTATTTTTTAAAAGATTTGACAAATACAATTATTTATACAATTTGATTTGATCTCTGCACTGCTGAAAGAGTAGGTACATACAGGGCTGAGACCCAGGAAAGAGTCTGACTACTAAACTAAAACCTGTACATTTTTCTCACAGTACATGTAGTAACAACACAATGGCCTGTACATTACCACTGGCATTCCTTGTCCTTCATGGATTTCTCTCTCTTTCAGCAGAAGGTAAGACTCTCTCCCTCTAACCCCCCCCCCAAAAGGTCTTACCTATTGATGGTCACATTCATGGATTGCTATTGAACCTTTACATTTGATCATTGATTTGAGCAATGTTAGGGAGAAAATGAACAGAGGCGTTGTTAACAATTTCTTCAAAAATGTTCAAAAACCTCTTCTGAGGTGCCTCTGTTGCATGTTCTCTTGTAAACCTAACAGTGTAATCAGTTTAACTTTCTTTGCACGATTTGACATTGCAATTTTATCTAACTATTCAAATCCAATTTTATTTGTCACATACACATGGTTAGCAGATGTTAATGCGAGTGTAGTGAAATGCTTGTACTTCTCGTTCCAACCATGCATTAATATCTAACAAGTAATCTATCCTAACAATTTCACAACAACTCCCTCATACACACAAGTGTAAAGGAATGAATAAGAATATGTACATAAAAATATATGAATGAGCGATGGCCGAACGGCATAGGCAAGATGCAGTAGATGGTATAAAGTACAGTATATACATATGAGATGATTAATGTAGGGTATGTAAACATTATATAAAGTGGCTGTAACGGCTGTTGGAAGGAGAGGACCAAGGTGTAGCGTGGTATGTGTCCATACTTATTTAATGAACACAGCAATAACAAAAATAACAAAGAGAACGACCGAAACAGTTCTGGCTAGTGCAGACACACAACAGAAAACAACTACCCACAAACACAGGTGGGAGCAGGCTACCTAAGTATGGTTCTCAATCAGAGACAACGATTGACAGCTGCCTCTGATTGGGAACCATACCAGGCCAAACACATAGAAATACAAACATAGAACAATACATAGAATGCCCACCCCAACTCACGCCCTGACCAACCGAAAATAGAGACATAAAAAAAGGACCTAAGGTCAGGACGTGACAGTGGCATTGTTTAAAGTGGCTAGTGATACATTTATTACATCAATTTTTCATTATTAAAGTGGCTAGAGATTTGAGTCAGTATGTTGGCAGCAGCCACTCAATGTTAGTGATGGCTGTTTAACAGTCTGATGGCCTTGAGATAGAAGCTGTTTTTCTGTCTCTCGGTCCCCGCTTTGATGCACCTGTATGACCTCACCTTCTGGATGATAGCGGGGTGAACAGGCAGTGGCTCAGGTGGTTGTTGTCCTTGATGATCTTTTTGGCCTTCCTGTGACATTGGGTGGTGTAGGTGTCGTAGAGGGCAGGTAGGTTGCCCCCGTTGATGCGTTGTGCAGACCTCACTACCCTCTGGAGAGACTTACGGTTGTGGGCGGAGCAGTTGCCGTACCAGGCGATGATACAGCCCGACAAGATGCTTTCGATTGTGTATCTGTAAAAGTTTGAGTGTTTTTGGCGACAAGCCAAATTTCTTCAGCCTCCTGAGGTATGAAGAGACGCTGCTACGCCTTCTTCACCATGCTGTCTGTGTGGGTGGACCATTTCAGTTTGTCCGTGATGTGTATGCCGAGGAACTTAAAACTTTACACCTTCTCCACTACTGTCCCGTCGATATGGATAGGGGGCTGCTCCCTCTGCTGTTTCCTGAAGTCCACGATCATCTCCTTTGTTTTGTTGACATTGATTGTGAGGTTATTTTCCTGACACCACACTCCGAGAGCCCTCACCTCTTCCCTGTAGGCCATCTCGTCGTTGTTGGTAATCAAGCCTACCACTGTAGTGTCATCTGCAAACTTGATGATTGAGTTGGAGGAGTGCATGGCCACGCAGTCATGGGTGAACAGGGAGTGCAGGAGAGGGCTGAGAACGCACCCTTGTGGTGCCCCAGTATTGAGGGTCAGCGGGGTGGAGATGTTGTTACCTATCCTCAGGAAGTCCAGGACCCAGTTGCACAGGGCGGGGTCGAGACCCAGGGTCTCGAGCTTAATGACGAGTTTGGGGGGTACTATGGTGTTAAATGCTGAGCTGTCGTCGATGAACAGCATTCTTACATAGGTATTCCTCTTGTCCAGATGGGTTAGGGTAGTATGCAGTGGGATTGCGACAGCATCGTCTGTGGACCTATTGGGGCAGTAAGCAAATTGGAGTGGGTCTAGGGTGTCAGGTAGGGTGGAGGTGATATGGTCCTTGACTAGTCTCTCAAAGCACTTCATGATGATGATAGTGAGTGCTACAGGGCAATAGTCATTTAGCTCAGTTACCTACGCTTTCTTGGGAACAGGAACAATGGTGGCCCTCTTGAAGCATGTGGGAACAGCAGACTGGGATAAGGATCGATTGAATATGTCTGTAAACACACCAGCCAGCTGGTCTGCACATGCTCTGAGGACGCGGCTGGGGATGCCGTCTGGGCCGGCAGCCTTGCGAGGGTTAACACGTTTAAATGTTTCACTCACGTTGGCTGCAGTGAAGGAGAGCCCGCAGGTTTTGGTAACGGGCCGTGTCAGTGGCACTGTGTTGTCCTCAAAGCGAGCAAAGAAGTTGTTTCATCTGTCTGGGAGCAAGACATTGTGGTCCGCGACGGGGCTGGTTTTCCTTTTGTAGTCCGTGATTGACTGTAGACCCTGCCACATACCTCTCGTGTCTGAGCCATTGAATTGCGACTCTACTTTGTCTCTATACTGACGCTTAGCTTGTTTGATTGCGGGAATAGCTACACTGTTTGTTTCCGGTCATCTTGCCCTGATTAAAAGCTGTGGTTTGCGCTTTCAGTTTTGCGTGAATGCTGCCATCAATCCACGGTTTCTGGTTGGGGAATGTTTTAATAGTCGCTTTGGGTACAACATCACCGATGCACTTGCTAATAAACTTGCTCACCGAATCAGCGTATTCATCAATATTATTGTACGATGCTATGCTGAACATATCCCAGTCCATGTGATCGGGGCAATCTTGAAGCGTGAAATCCGATTGGTCGGACCAGTGTTGAACAGATCTGAGCACGGGCGCTTCCTGTTTTAGTTTCTGTCTATAGGCTGGGAGCAACAAAATGGAGTCGTGGTCAGATTTTCCAAATGGAGGGCGGGGAAGGGCTTTATATGCGTTGCGGAAGTTAGAATAACAATGATCCAGGGTTTTGCCAGCCAGGATCGTGCATTCGATATGCTGGTTAAGTTTAGGGAGCCTTGTTTTCAGTTTAGCCTTGTTAAAATACCCAGCTAGTTCTTTCAGGGCCGTCGATGTGTCTGATTGGGGGGGAATATACACAACTGTGATTATGATTGAAGAGAATTCTCTTGGTAGATAATGCGGTCGGCGTTTGATTGTAAGGGATTCTAGGTCACGTGTACAAAAAGGACTTGAGTTCCTGTATGTTGTTATGATCACACCACGTCTCGTTAATCATAAGGCATATACACCCCTCCCTACTTCTTACCAGAGAGATGTTTGTTTCTGTCAGCAAGATGCGTGAAGAAGCCAGGTGGCTGTACCGACTCTGATGACGTATCCCGAGTGAGCCATGTTTCCGTGAAACAAAGAAAGTTACAATCTCTGATGTTTCTCTGGAAGACAACCCTTGCTCGGATTTTGTCTACCTTGTTGTCAAGAGACTGGACATTGGTGAGTAGTATGCTCGGGAGCGGTGCGCAGGCACATCGCGCGGTGCGTGGGCACAACCCGACCAGAAGACCGCTCCGTCTGCCCCTTCTGCGGCGCCGTTGTTTTGGGTCGCCGGCTGGGATCCGATCCATTGTCCTGGGTGGTGGACCAAACAGAGGATCCGCTTCGGGAAAGTCGTATTCCTGGTCGTAATGTTGGTGAGTTGACGTTGCTCTTATATCCAATAGTTCCGACTGTATGTAATAAAACCTCATATTTCCTGCGGTAACAATGTAAGAAATAACACGTAAAAAAACGAAGCGAGGTGGCCATCTCTGTCGGCGCCGGAAGTCATTAATTGGAATGTTATGTTTAGATGCTGTAAATGCTATTTAGATATTTTAAGATCATTGTAGTACAATACATATTAAATATGAAAACTATTTTAGAATTACTTTATTTTTCCAGAAGGTACTTCAGTTGTTGCAAGTCGGATAAGATAAGATAAGACAAATATATATACTGTAGTAAACATATAAACAGCTACATTCACACATTACATTTTACTAATAGAATATAATTACTTTATTTTCCAGAAGGAAAGTATATATAGTAAGCATATTAACAGCAACATTCACAAGCAGACTCATATACTCACATACAGTGAGGGAAAAAAGTATTTGATCCCCTGCTGATTTTGTACGTTTGCCCACTGACAAAGAAATGATCAGTCTAGGATTTTAATGGTAGGTTTATTTGAACAGTGAGAGACAGAATAAAACATTTAAAAATCCAGAAAAATGCATGTCAAAACAGTACAAAAATTATTTGCATTTTAATGAGGGAAATAAGTATTTGACCCCCTCTGCAAAATATTACTTAGTACTTGGTGGCAAAACCCTTGTTGGCAATCAGAGGTCAGATGTTTCTTGTAGTTGGCCACCAGATTTGCACACATCTCAGGAGGGATTTTGTTCCACTCCTCTTTGCAGATCTTCTCCAAGTCCTTAAGGTTTCGAGGCTGACGTTTGGCAACTCGCACCTTCAGCTCCCTCCAGATCTGGAGACTGGCTAGGCCACTCCAGGACCTTAATGTGTTTCTTCTTGAGCCACTCCTTTGTTGCCTTGGCAGTGTGTTTTGGGTCATTGTCATGCTGGAATACCCATCCACGACAGAGAGTAATAGGATACGGCATGTGTCAAAATTGATTGATTGCTGACAGGTGTCAAAAATGATTGATTGCTGACCTTATGACCTGATGACATGTACTGAATATGTGCCCCCGCCCCGCCCCCCCTGTTCGTGTGGTCATGTGTTAGAGGGTGTTTGAACTTTTGGGGCCCATGCCCCCCAACCCCCCAGTTTTATCTCCCTTATGGTTGTTATCTATGAAGCAGGAATGTCTGGGGGTATAGATAGCGCTGGGGCCTCAGCATTATAAATGTCCAGAACAAGCCATTTTTTAAGACCTGAATATTAAGCATCTAAAATATGTCTACAAGGGGAATTCTCGGAGTGCTCTGTAGCTCATGTCACGAACCCAACGCCAAAAGCTTGGAGGATATTTTGGTAGAGGCTCCCGAATGTTTTAACGGATTTCTGTGTACAAGCGAGGGCCATATTTCGTACATATTCAACCCGGAGGAATCTACGGTTAAGATATTCACAGACAACGTGTCCCAACCCTTTTATCGTGCAGAACCCGAGCCTTTTTCTCTAGCGCTAAGGATGCGAGAATGGCTTAAAATAAGGCTAGCTTTGTGTCAAATGGAACGTGCCCTGAGTGCTTCAAGGCTGCCAGGATATGCGTTGGAAGAACAAGTCTGTGGACGCCAGGATCTAATGGCCATGGGGTATACCCCGGACTACCCCCTACGTCATGATGACGTGTACTGAATATGTGCCCCGCCCCGTCCCCCCCTGTTCGTGTGGTCATGTGTTAGAGGGTGTTTGAACTTTTGGGGCCCATGCCCCCCTCCACCCCCAGTTTTATCTCCCTTATGGTTGTTATCTATGAAGCAGGAATGTCTGGGGCTATAGATAGCGCTGGGGCCTCAGCATTATAAATGTCCAGAACAAGCCATTTTTTAAGACCTGAATATGTGTGTGTGTGTGGGTGTGTGTGAGAAACAAGGAATGTGTGTGGGTGTGTGTGTGTGTTAGAAACAAGGTCCCTTGGGCTTTGTGTCCATTTCAGGCTTTAAACAACAATTAAACAGCCATCTAAATAATGTTTCTCAGCCTATGTACAGGCACAGAGCTTCCAGATGGCTCCAGCCTAAGGATTTTCAGTGCATGTACACACGGGGAGATTAGAACCCCAAAGAAAAGATCCTAAAGGTACTTTCAGATTCAGGTTTATCATGACAGCCGCTTTATGAAAGGCATTTACATATGGCTAAACAGCTTCTACACAGTTTATTAATTAATGCTGTGGGATGAAATTAGGTGTTTCTAGGAGGGCTTAAACAAATATACAGTGAAACAAACATGGCCACTTTACACACATTTTTATTGACTTTTAAAAAGACCACAGTAACATGACAGAATTTGTGCAAAGGGGCAATTCTGTAACAAAATCTGTTAAACATAAGGGACATGCAATCATGGGATATTAAATAAACAGTTTTCTACACATCTTATTCATTAATGATGTGGGCAACAGTAGTATTCTACAGAGTGAACAAGCAATGGTCTTGTAGCTCCCTTCAGTGTTAAACATAAGTGGACATGAGAACTATAAAGTAAATTAAAAATCATGATCAGCTGCTTTATGAAAGGCCTTTAACTATGGCTAAACAGTTTTCATGAATTCACACATCTTATTCTTTATGAATTAATGAAACTTAGCTGGGCAGGATACAAAAGTGTGTTGCCAATAAGGATCCCCAGTTACAACAGTTTTTTTCCCATTCCTCATGTGTTAAAATGTAGGTACTAAATATTTTGAATTAAATCACTGGTTTTAAAAAACACCTCGATAGGGGAAAGCTCAGTGAGGTTGGAGGATGGAGAACATTTTAAAACCAGTGATTTAATTCAAAATATTTAGTACCTACACTTTTTAACACATGTTATAATTCCAAATGATGTGTTCACAGCTTTAGCGCAAACCCACAGCCCCGAATAACCCAGGACAGATTAAAAAAGAGATGTGAATTTCTAACTAATAGATATTTCGGAAAATGATAATACAAGCGGAACTACGTAGCTAATACTGTTGTAACTGGGGATCCTTATCAAAGCAACACACTTTTGTAGGAAGGCAATCCTGCGCTGTGTTAGCTAAGTTTTCATGTCATCGGGTGTAAAAACAGATTAATAAAGGTTGAAGAGTGTATGTTAGGATGAAGTGTGAATTCATGCCAGGAATAATAAGTGTGAAGTCTTTTTGATTTCCTCCCTTCTGTAATAAGCAGCCAATGAGGTATTTTTTCCTTTATTCATGTTTTTAATCTGAACCCGTTATAACGGTCTGTCACGAAGAAAAAGACCGGTTAAACTGTTATGTATGTAAGCACTTCAGAGTTATACCAAGCTAATAAGTCACTCCTAAGATAATGTGAAGTTTGTCCTTCTGTAATAAGAGCCAATGAGGTATTTTTTAATTGTGTTTATTTTTAATTTACTTTATAGTTCTCACTGAAGGGGATAATTCTCACTGAAACTACACTGAAAGAATAAAGCCGCCAGTTAAAATCATGGAACGGTTGTGCTCGTGGTTACTGAAGGGAGCTACAAGACCATTATTCGTTTCGAATTCACCAACTCAAAGACGCTTGCCCGCTCCATCATAACTCTGTAAGTTTTCCCTCCCTGTGTAGATCAAACGTCCTGCCTGTAAATCCTGGGTATGCCCACATCATTAATGAATAAGATGTGTAGAAAACTGTTTAGCCATAGTTAAAGGCCTTTCATAAAGCAGCTGTCATGATTGCATGTCCCTTATGTTTAACACGTATTGTTTGTTACAGAATACTACTGTTGTACATTTAATATCCCCTAGCAGATTTCGTTGCCTTTGCACAAATTCTGTCATGTTACTGTGGTCTTTTTAAAAGTCAATAAAAATGTGTGTAAAGTGGCCATGTTTGTTTCACTGTATATTTGTTTAAGCCCTCCTAGAAACACCTAATTTCATCCCACAGCATTAATTAATAAACTGTGTAGAAGCTGTTTAGCCATAAGTAAATGCCTTTCATAAAGCGGCTGTCATGATAAACCTGAATCTGAAAGTACCTTTAGGATCTTTTCTTTGGGGTTCTAATCTCCCCGTGTGTACATGCACTGAAAATCCTTAGGCTGGAGCCATCTGGAAGCTCTGTGCCTGTACATAGGCTGAGAAACATTATTTAGATGGCTGTTTAATTGTTGTTTAAAGCCTGAAATGGACACAAAGCCCAAGGGACCTTGTTTCTAACACACACACACACCCACACACATTCCTTGTTTCTCACACACACCCACACACACCCACACACACACACATATTCAGGTCTTAAAAAATGGCTTGTTCTGGACATTTATAATGCTGAGGCCCCAGCGCTATCTATAGCCCCAGACATTCCTGCTTCATAGATAACAACCATAAGGGAGATAAAACTGGGGTGGAGGGGGCATGGGCCCCAAAAGTTCAAACACCCTCTAACACATGACCACACGAACAGGGGGGGGCGGGGGCACATATTCAGTACACGTCATCATGACGTAGGGGGTAGTCCGGGGTATACCCCATGGCCATTAGATCCTGGCGTCCACAGACTTGTTCTTCCAACGCATATCCTGGCAGCCTTGAAGCACTCAGGGCACGTTCCATTTGACACAAAGCTAGCCTTATTTTAAGCCATTCTCGCATCCTTAGCGCTAGAGAAAAAGGCTCGGGTTCTGCACGATAAAAGGGTTGGGACACGCTGTCTGTGAATATCTTAACCGTAGATTCCTCCGGGTTGAATATGTACGAAATATGGCCCTCGCTTGTACACAGAAATCCGTTAAAACATTCGGGAGCCTCTACCAAAATATCCTCCAAGCTTTTGGCGTTGGGTTCGTGACATGAGCTACAGAGCACTCCGAGAATTCCCATTGTAGACATATTTTAGATGCTTAATATTCAGGTCTTAAAAAATGGCTTGTTCTGGACATTTATAATGCTGAGGCCCCAGCGCTATCTATACCCCCAGACATTCCTGCTTCATAGATAACAACCATAAGGGAGATAAAACTGGGGGGTGGAGGGGGGCATGGGCCCCAAAAGTTCAAACACCCTCTAACACATGACCACACGAACAGGGGGGGCGGGGCGGGGGCACATATTCAGTACATGTCATCAGGTCATAAGGTCAGCAATCAATCATTTTTGACACCTGTCAGCAATCAATCAATTTTGACACATGCCGTATCCTATTACTCTCTCACGACCCATTTTCAATGCCCTGGCTGAGGGAAGGAGGTTCTCACCCAAGATTTTAATGGTAGATGGCCCCGCCCATCGTCCCTTTGATGCAGTAAAGTTGTCCTGTCCCCTTAGCAGAAAAACACCCCCAAAGCATAATGTTTCCACCTCCATGTTTGACGGTGGGGATGGTGTTCTTGGGGTCATAGGCAGCATTCCTCCTCCAAACACAGAGAGTTGAGTTGGTGACAAAGAGCTCCATTTTGGTCTCATCTGACCACAACACTTTCACCCAGTTGTCCTCTGAATAATTCAGATGTTCATTGGCAAACTTCAGACGAGCATGTATATGTGCTTTCTTGAGCAGGGGGACCTTGCGGGCTTTGCAGGATTTCAGTCCTTCACGGCGTAGTGTGTTACCAATTGTTTTCTTGGTGACTATGGTCCCAGCTGTCTTGAGATCATTGACAAGATCCTCCCGTGTAGTTCTGGGCTGATTCCTCACCGTTCTCATGATCATTGCAACTCCACGAGGTGAGATCTTGCATGGAGCCCCAGGCTGTGGGAGATTGACAGTTCTTTTGTGTTTCTCCCATTTGCGAATAATCGCACCAACTGTTGTCACCTTCTCACCAAGCTGCTTGGCGATGGTCTTGTAGCCCATTCCATTCTTGTGTAGGTCTACAATCTTGTCCCGGACATCCTTGGAGAGCTCTTTGGTCTTGGCCATGGTGGCGAGTTTGGAATCTGATTGATTGGTTGCTTCTGTGGACAGGTGTCTTTTATACAGGTAACAAACTGAGATTAGGAACACTCCCTTTAAGAGTGTGCTCCTAATCTCAGCTAGTTACCTGTATAAAAGACACCTGGGAGCCAGAAATCTTTCTGATTGAGAGGGGGTCAAATACTTATTTCCCTCATTAAAATGCAAATCAATTTATAACATTTTTGACAAGCGTTTTTCTGGATTTTTTTGTTGTTATTCTGTGTCTCACTGTTCAAATAAACCCACCATTAAAATTATAGACGGATCATTTCTTTGTCAGTGGGCAAACGTACAAAATCAGCAAGGGATCAAATACTTTTTTCCCTCACTGTATATACTCACTCAGGGCAGGTGCAGTTTTAGGCTGGGTTTCTGAACAGCACTTTGACATCAGCTGAAGTAAGAAGGGCTTTATAAATACATTTTATTGATTGAAATTTGTTTGGTTTGGGAAAACCTGCACTACAGTATATTCTGTAGGTAAAGTGCTGTCATGTTTAGCCTATTATTGTCAACTTTAAATAATGTGAATTATAATGAAACATTGATCCATACAATAGCATGGCAAACATGTATTATATGTTTTGAGTAAAATAATTACTCTTGTGAATGTTTTAGTGTCATCATTGGGATTGAAAATAATCGTGACAACTTGGTCCTTGGAGCCCGATCTCAATACCTGTTTCTGTTGTCCCATGGGAGCGCCGAAAACCGTGCAAGGGTGGATCAGAGATCCGTAGATTAAAGACCTGTCCACATTCTGAGGGTTCTTTACAGGCCGATGACGAACTGGACGGAAACGGTGATGAGATCCAACCAAAATTTGAATCTCAGCTGCAAGGATAAGGTCAGTCATCTTTATTCATTAGTTTGGGGCTTAAGTTTAAAAACTCGCTTAAAAATGTACTTTAATGGACTGAATTAAATTCCTCTAGAGCATTGGTCGAAGAAGAGTGGGAAAGGCTTGATTCTGAAAACGAACAATATTGATTTGTATCGGGTATACTGTCCATATAATCTAATATAGAGATAGTTGAAATACAAAATATCTATGTTAGTGTTGGCGGCACTGGGTAACAGATCCCTGAAACAAGGGTACGGGTCCGAAATGATTCGTGGTAGTTAAGGCCATTACCAAAATAAACTACCCGGTATCGAGTCCAAGACTGTTAAAAGTATACAGGGGGATTGAACTGGTTGAGTATTGGTGTAGAGATACATTAAGATAATTAACAGATAGAAATCCCGCTAGGATTGAACTTGTTAAGTATTGGTGTAGAGATACATTAAAATAGTTAACATAAAGATATCCAATTAAAAAGGGTTTAGGATTATTCTAAGAACGTGCGTAGGTAAATAACAACCATATGACCCTATAGCGTACAGGATCATTTTCTAAAAACCAGTAAAGGATACAATGGGTGGCAAATCCTCAAATGAGGTCCCGGGATTAACCGGGGATGAGAGATATATATGGAGTTTAAGGATAGAAGGAACATTTATTTTGGCCCAAAATGGAGAAGAAAGTAAGCATTTGATGGACATTTAGATGTAGGAAAGCTGGAATTAATGACACAACAGATACATAAGGTATGTGGGGACAAGACAGAGAAGCAACAGACAGAAGGACTGGACACAGCTAGTGTGTGGCTAGCTGAAGCTAAAAAGAGAGTAGAAGGAGCAAAAAAAAGTAAGTTACTAAGAAAGAAGAAGTAAGTAGCCAAGAGTGTCTAATGGCCACTCTAGGAGAGATAGCCGAGAAGGGTGGAGGTGAGAAAAGACAAAGAACTTTGAAGAGGGAAGACAGAGAAGGACCTAAATATTACAACTGTAACAAGCCAGGACATTTGGCCAAGGAGTGTGAGGAACCATGCATGCACTGCGATAAGGTGGGCCACAATCACCGAGACTGTAGAAAGAATAAGGACAGAAAGGACAGGGGGCAAAGACAAGGACAGAGAGAAAAAGTTCAGGCGCCCACAACCAGACTAAGAGGAGGAAAAGAACAGAAAGGAGCAGAGTATCTAATAGTAACTATCTGGGTAATTGTAGATAAGCATAAAGGAGGCTTTAAAACTTGTTGGGGATAGGGGGCAGTATTTTCACTTTGGATGAATTGCGTGCCCATAGTGAACTGCATCCTACTCTGTCCTAGATTGCTAATATATGCATATTATCATTACTATTGGATAGAAAACACTCTGAAGTTTCTAAAACTGTTTGAATTATGTCTGTGAGTATAAGAGAACTCATAGGGCAGGCAATCTTCCAAACAAGAAGTGAAATTCTGAATATGGGTCAAATTTGACGTCATCGCCCCTTCCCTTCCAAACAAGATATGGATCTGGTAGCACTTCCTACGCCTTCCACTAGATGTCCTCATTCAGTAGAGCGTGGAATGGAGCCTCTGGTGTGAACTTTGACCGAATGGGAGGGGAAATAGTCACTGTCTTAGCAGAATGCCATTTCCCTGTGGCACATTTGTCTGTGGGTGTCACCGTCGTTCCATTTGGCTGCAGATGAAAACGTATGATCCGGTTGGAACGTTATTGAATATATATGAAAATAACATCCTGAAGATTGATTCTCTACTTAGTTTGACCAGTTTATTCGACCTGGAATATATATTTTTGAAGTTTTCGTCCGAGTTTTCCTGGACCAGTGTCAGCTTTTGGGCACGTGAGCTGAAAGTGCTAGCAAATGCAGCTAATTGGACACTAGTATTGGACATTATGGAACAAAACAACGATTTATTGTGGAACTAGGACTCCTTGCACTGCATTCTGATGAAAGATCATCAAAGGTAAGGGAATATTTATGATGTAATTTCATATTTCTGTTGACTCCAACATGGCTGAGAAATATATATATGTCTGAGGGCTGTCTCAGATTATTGCATGGTAGGCTTTTTTCATAACGTTTTTAAAAAATCTGACACAGCGGTTGCATTAAGAACCAGTGTATCTTTAATTATATGTAGAACATGTATCTTTAGTCAAAGTTTATGAGTATTTCTGTTATCTGGCGTAGCTTTCTATAATTCCTCCGGATATTTGAGGCATTTCTGAACATGGTGTCAATGTAAACCGAGATTTGTGGATATACAGTGCCTTGCGAAATTATTCGGCCCCCTTGAACTTTGCGACCTTTTGCCACATTTCAGGCTTCAAACATAAAGATATAAAACTGTATTTCTTTGTGAAGAATCAACAACAAGTGGGACACAATCATGAAGTGGAACGACATTTATTGGATATTTCAAACTTTTTAACAAATGAAAAACTGCAAAATTAGCGCCACCTTTTGCTGCGATTACAGCTGTAAGTCTCTATCAGTTTTGCACATCGAGAGACTGACATTTTTTCCCATTCCTCCTTGCAAAACAGCTCGAGCTCAGTGAGGTTGGATGGAGAGCATTTGTGAACAGCAGTTTTCAGTTCTTTCCACAGATTCTCGATTGGATTCAGGTCTGGACTTTGACTTGGCCATTCTAACACCTAGATATGTTTATTTTTGAACCATTCCATTGTAGATTTTGCTTTATGTTTTGGATCATTGTCTTGTTGGAAGACAAATCTCTGTCCCAGTCTCAGGTCTTTTGCAGACTCCATCAGGTTTTCTTCCAGAATGGTCCTGTATTTGGCTCCATCCATCTTCCCATCAATTTTAACCATCTTCCCTGTCCCTGCTGAAGAAAAGCAGGCCCAAACCATGATGCTGCCACCACCATGTTTGTCAGTGGGGATGGTGTGTTCAGGGTGATGAGCTGTGTTGCTTTTACGCCAAACATAACGTTTTGCATTTTTGCCAAAAAGTTCAATTTTGGTTTCATCTGACCAGAGCACCTTCTTCCACATGTTTGGTGTGTCTCCCAGGTGGCTTGTGGCAAACTTTAAACAACACTTTTTATGGATATCTTTAAGAAATGGCTTTCTTCTTGCCACTCTTCCATAAAGGCCAGATTTGTGCAATATACGACTGATTGTTGTCCTATGGACAGAGTCTCCCACCTCAGCTGTAGATCTCTGCAGTTCATCCAGGGTGATCATGGGCCTCTTGGCTGCATCTCTGATCAGTCTTCTCCTTGTATGAGCTGAAAGTTTAGAGGGACGGCCAGGTCTTGGTAGATTTGCAGTGGTCTGATACTCCTTCCATTTCAATATTATCGCTTGCACAGTGCTCCTTGGGATGTTTAAAGCTTGGGAAATCTTTTTGTATCCAAATCCGGCTTTAAACTTCTTCACAACAGTATCTCGGACCTGCCTGGTGTGTTCCTTGTTCTTCATGATGCTCTCTGCGCTTTTAACAGACCTCTGAGACTATCACAGTGCAGGTGCATTTATACGGAGACTTGATTACACACAGGTGGATTGTATTTATCATCATTAGTCATTTAGGTCAACATTGGATCATTCAGAGATCCTCACTGAACTTCTGGAGAGAGTTTGCTGCACTGAAAGTAAAGGGGCTGAATAATTTTGCACGCCCAATTTTTCAGTTTTTGATTTGTTGAAGTTTGAAATATCCAATAAATGTCGTTCCACTTCATGATTGTGTCCCACTTGTTGTTGATTCTTCACAAAAAAATACAGTTTAATATCTTTGTTTGAAGCCTGAAATGTGGCAAAAGGTCGCAAAGTTCAAGGGGGCCGAATACTTTCGCAAGGCACTGTAAATATGCATATTATCGAACAAAACATAAATATATTGTGTAACATGTCATATGAGTGTCATCTGATGAAGATTTTCAAAAGGTTAGTGATTCATTTTTATCTCTAATCCTGCTTTTGTGACTCTACCTTTGGCTGGGGAAAATGGCTGTGTTTTTTATTTTATTTGGTGGTGGTCTAACATAAATATATGTTGTGTTTTCGCTGTAAAACATTAAAAAAAATCGGACATGATGGGTAGATGAACAACATGTTTATCTTTCATTTGCTGTATTGGAATATTTTTGAATTCCCTGCGCCACCTTTTCAGCTGAATTGGGGGGGGGTTCCCCTAGGGGATCGCCTTGCCATAACAGGTTTTAAGGGGAAGGGATCTAAGGGAGAAGGGAAAAATGGACAGGATCAGACAATAGAAAGTGTTTCAATTGCGATAAGAGAGGACATTTCACCAGGGAGTGTAAGGCTCCCTGTAAACATTGTGACCGAGGAGGGCACAGCCACCGAAACTGCAAACATAAGGGGAAGAACAGGCGCAACAACCGGGAGAGAAAGAGAGAGACAGAGACAACGAGAGCGAGAGTAATGAGAGTCGTCGCCTGAGTAACGCTTGGATCTTTAAAGTAGGGCAATTTCCTGGGAATTGTCTCGGTAGTACGTTCCTGATTTTATGACTACAGACAATTATAAATGGGGTTATTTGCGGGGAGTCTTCATCATTTCAAAAGCTTTGGTGGTTCAGTGGTAGAATTCTCGCTTTCCACACGGGAGGCCCGGGTTTGTTTCCCGACCTATGCACCAATTGACTAAAATCTGTGTTTCTAATTCAACTATTGGTATGTTTTGCCTGGAAAGATACGGCCGCTAGTGTTTGTTTAAGATATAAACTGAATGTTTTAATAGCTTGTTTAGTTTAAATTGAAAGACAAATTAATTCAAAATAATAGCGAGGCGATTTCGATTTAAGGTAATTTGTAATACTGATTTTAAGGTCATTTAATTTGTGTAATTGATAATTATGATGGAGATTAAAGTTCTTAGACATTTGGACCAATGAGAAGAAAGAAAGGGCATAGCCTTTGACTAAGGGGGTAGGCTTCCTTAAGTCTATTTTCCTATGACCATAAGGGTACAATAATTTTTCAGAGTAGTGATTTTAATTTGATTATGTTATTTGAAATTTTGTCTTATCTTTTGACCAATAGTAGTTTTTTTTCTACATTACTCTCATGGAGAATTATGTGTTGAAAATGGGGCGAATGTGGGTTTATAAAAAGTTGTCAGAAGGTTATTTTGAAACTCCCACTATTTTGGCTTAAGTAATGTTTAGTAACCTAGCTATGTTTTATTTTCCCTTAAGTAGTTAGCTGATGTTGTATGCAGATGATATTTTTGTGAGAAATTTAACACAACAAGGCTGTGAAATTGATATAATAGTATAATTATATTTTGTTGTTGAATAATTTTGTTGTTGAATAAGGTTATAAAGTTAGTAAGAATAAGTTAGGTTAAGTATTTAAGATATATTTTAAGCCTGAAGGAGTAAGAATAAATGGGGAAAAGATTTTGGTCCGTTCAGCTTCTGGACATCCGACTGTCTGCTCCATAGGTTCTAAAAACAGGAGAAGTCGGGAGGGCAGGCATGTATTCCAGTCCGTATCTCCAGGTTATGTTTAGTTAATCTGTTGGGAAAAGATGCAATGACTCTGTTGAATGTGGCCGGCACCCCCACAGAAAGCCCGAGGCCATAAAAGAGATTACTCCAACCTTTGAGGATTTGGTAGAGGGGGGTGTAATTAGAGAAGGAAATGCACAGTGCAATTCTCCAATGTTCCCCGTAAAGAAAGCAGCCCCCAGTAATGATTGGAGAATGGTATTAGACTTACAAAGAGGGATTCACATGTTGTTTAAACAATTGAAAATAGAAAATATCTATTGTTTAGTCTACCAATCTTACCAAAGACACTGTTGACATATGCGGCAATATTGACACGTGGGCAGAGCCACGATTATGGTAGCTAAAACATTAGGTCCAGATATTATCCCTAGAGTTGGTTTACTAGGATCTATTTCTTTAAACAAAGGATGGCATTTAAGCTAATCGGGTAGACCATATAGAATGCCAGAGTTAGGGAGACCAGAACGGACCGACATAGAAATTGAAGATGTACTAGCAGAACACATGAGAAGACTGTTAGTAACCACACCCGTATGTCAACGATTTTATGCCCAACAGGAGAGTTGCAGAAGGAGATAACACACAAAGATCCAACCAGGAGAATGGGTCTGGGTCCAATCCCTAAAGAAAAAAGACTGGAAACAGCCACGGTGGGACGGACCGTACCAACTGCTACCTATCCAATATACAGCAAGGTCTATGGCAAAGGAAGAGTGCTATGCCTGTGCAACAGCTAAACCCTGATTAACGACTACCCCGTTCCCACTTGATGGAACCAATTCACATGGAGGAGTAGCGTGTATGGTAAAGCTTTTCATGAAAGCAGGAAAGCCTGATAATGATAGCTGTACTGATCTACATTATTTGTATCCCCATGCGCCTATTAGATATAGGCTTCCCCCTTTCATAGTGGCAGGAGGAGACTATAACTGTTTGTCCCGGTCCAATACTCATGGGAGAGACGTGGGGGAGGTGGCAAGATGTTATAGGACTGAAAATGTCACAACTGATCAGACTATGAGAGATCTGACAGGGTGGTTGAGCTCTGAGGATTTCAGTAAGATAAAGAGGCTGAGAGCTGATGTCTAGTGGATGTGTGGGGGAGTGAAATTATGGACAAATCTACCTATGAATTGGACTGGCCTATGTGCTCTTGTACAATTAGGAATGCTTTTCACCCTCATCCAACACCATGACCTAATGCCAGTAAAGCAGGCAAAAAGAAGCTCTCAGTCTGGGTCCTTTGACGATAGAGTATATATTGATAATATTGGGGTTCCAAGGGGGGTGCCAGATGAATTTAAAGCAAGAAACCAGATATTAGCAGGGTTTGAGTCAAGCATTTTCTAATGGTCAACTCTCAATAAGAATGTAGATTGGATAAATTATATCTATTATAATCAAAAGTGTTTCATCAACTACTGTATACTAGAGATGTGATAAAAGGGTTAGCAGAACAGACAGAGGCAACTAGTTTGATGGTATGGCAGAATAGAATAGCATTGGATATGTTACTGGCCGAGAAGGGTGGTGTGTGTGATATTTGGATCAGAGTGCTGTACTTACATCCCAAATAAGGCCCTGGTCGGTTTAACCACATTGGCTAATGAGTTGGGCAAGGTGGGCAGAGTAGGCCAAGGAGTGAACAGCTTGCCCTGTTGTCTCTCTGTAAACAGCGTCCAGATCTTTTCAACAGGCACAGTTCAGGGGTGAGCCAGGGACCAGAGTGGGAGAATTAGACCGTGTGTAACTTGAGAGGGGCAAGGGCATCAAGGGAGGAGGAGACTCAGGGCTGGGGCAGGTGTAGATGGTAATAGTCATTTTGTTGTTGACATGATCTCTGTCAAACAGAAAATGTCAACATTTTTGTCAGTGATAGTCACGAAGAGTCTAAGACCTTGAAAAGACCAGCATGTTGTTGCCAGGGTCACCAAACGAAACACACCACTGTTAAGTATGGCTACAAGCAGACACATTGGGATGAGCAAATACACCCATGAATGACTACAGCACTTGACATATTAGGCCTATATTCTTTCAGAAATGCAAATTAATCCAACTCTACAGTGGGGATCACTATATAAAGACAACATTGTAATGTGTTACTTTTGTAATGTTCGATGGTCTGGAAAAAAACATAATGTTTACCCTGAAGCAGTGCAATAAGAAAGGCCTGTTATTTTATCACTGAATAATAAAAGATGTTAATAGCGCTATTACTAATGAACTTGTTAAATTATTGGCTTTTTAATTGTCTGCCCAATGCAATCGCAAAGTAGTCAAGACTGTCGATAAACGTTTTGACTCCTGAGACTGCTTGAAAATAAATCTTAATCACCAAAGCTTGTCATGCCTGCTCCGCTCGAGCGCCAGGCTGCCCAGCATTATGCACTCCTGCCACCATCATTTACGCACACCTGCCTCCCTCGTCACGCGCTTCAGCGATATTGGACTCACCTGGACTCACTTAACCTCTAGTGACTCCCAAACCCGCATGTCCGGCGTCGGTCTTTACAAAGCTTTATTCACATATCAAGTCTGAGAGGAGTAAAACAGTGAGCTGACATTCCCTTTTTATCTATGCATTGTAGATCCTCTGGGTTGGGTTGGCACCCCCCTTGGGTTGTGCTGTGGCGGAGATCTTTGGGCTATACTTGGCCTTGTCTCAGGATGGTAAGTTGGTGGTTGAAGATATGCCTCTAGTGGTGTGGGGGCTGTGCTTTGGCAAAGTGGGTGGGGTTAAAACCTGCCTGTTTGGGGGTATCATCAGATGGGGCCACAGTGTCTCCTGACACCTCCTGTCTCAGCCTCCAATATTTATGCTGCAGTGGTTTGTGTCGGGGGGCTAGGGTCAGTTTGTTGTATCTGGAGTATTTCTCCTGTCTTATTTATTTTATTTAACTAGACAAGTCAGTTAAAGAACAAATTCTTAGTTTCAATGACAGCCTAGGAACAGTGGGTTAACTGCCTTGTTCAGAGGTAGAATTTCAGATTTGTACTTTGTCAACTCAGGGATTTGAACTTGCAGCTTTTCAGTTACTAGTCCAATGCTCTAACCACTAGGCTACGCTGCCGCCCCAGCATAGCCTAGTGGTGTACTGTGTGAATTTAAGTATGCTCTCTCTTTCTCTCTTTCTTTCTCTCTCTCAGAGGACGCTAGGACCATACCTCAGGACTACCTGGCATGATGACTCCTTGCTGTCCCCAGTCCACCTGGCCGTGCTGCTGCTCCAGTTTCAACTGTTCTGCCTGTGGCTATGGAACCCTGACCTGTTCACCGGACGTGCTACCTGTCCCAGACCTGCTGTTTTCAACTCTCTAGAGACAGCAGGAGCGGTAGAGATACTCTCAATGATCGGCTGAAAATCCAACTGACATTTACTCCTGAGGTGCTGACTTGTTGCACCCTCGACAACTACTGTGATTATTATTATTTGACCATGCTGGTGATTTATGAACATTTGAACATCTTGAACATCTTGGCCATGTTCCGGCACAGCCAGAAGAGGACTGGACACCCCACATAGCCTGGTTCCTCTCTAGGTTTCTTCCTAGGTTTTGGCCTTTCTAGGGAGTTTTTCCTAGCCACCGTTCTTCTACACCTGCAATGCTTGCTGTTTGGGGTTTTAGGCTGGGTTTCTGTACAGCACTTTGATGTATCAGCTGATGTAAGAAGGGCTATATAAATACATTTGATTTGATTTAGGCAGGCCCACATTATTTTAGCCATGCAGGTCCCATTTTGGATGTGTGTAAAACACTCCATAGTCTGCGTTGTCTTAATATTATATGATGGTGCCTGTAAGTGTGACACAGCCTATTAAAAACAAGTTGTTGTTTTGTTTAGAATTTGATTAGAATGACTTGTTCTCTTTTTAGGCCTTATCAATAATGAATTGAATCTTGCTTATTGACAGTGTTTGACATGTTCATGCTCATCCATAATGTACTTTACAGTAGGCCTAGCCCGATATCAGTGCGAATGCTATTGGAGCCATGCAATAACTTAGAACAATGAGGACTGCAGATGGGTTCAAGTGAACCTATTTAGCAAAGACGGGATAGGTCTACATTTTGTTATTTCATTTCTGTAAGCCATTTAACAAACTATAACAGACTATATCATTGGAATTGGAGTTGTTTCCAAGGCAATACATACAAGACCGTATATACACCATGGAGCACGTTCTGATTGGCCAGTGAGGGGCTAAGCTTCGACACCCACAACTTGTTAATTCATCAAAACTCAGCCCTTTTGCACCAATGCCAGAAAGTGCGCCAATTGTGATAGTGAAAATATAACAAATATTTCTGACACACCCCTGAACCTATAGCTCTACCGCCTGTTCTTAGATTTATCATTGCGTTAAGTTTTATTATAATAGAGACCTTAGGGTCAGACTGTTAATTATTTCATAAAGCTGACTGCCAATCTTTGTCAGACCTTGTGTTGGAGGAGAAAAAGTGTGATGAGTCCCTCACTATATATATATATATATATATATATATATATATATATATATATATATACACTGAGTGTACGAAACAATAGGAACACCTTCCTAATATTGAGTTGCACCCCCTTTTGCCCTCAGAACAGGCTCAATTCGTTGGGGCCTGGACTCTATACATGAAGATAGGAGAGGAGTCTGTTCCACTCTGCCATCATGACATCCATCCCCATCACTTTATTGTCCATATGCACGCCAGCAAGAATGGAATCATGATATTTGCAAAAGCCCTGAAAGACACTGCCTTAGAGAGAACCACCTCCAATAACTACAAGGCCAGAGACTGCCCAGCCCTACTGGAGCCCCAGGGCCATTCCACAGCACACAAGGAGCTAAAAGCTGCATGTAGCCCACGACACCCCTGGTCCCAGGCTACATTCTGTCCCTGGTTTTCATGTACCCCCCGCCCCCCCCAATAGTTTTAACAGTGAATATATGAATGTAACACACATGTAATGTTATTTTCCTTTAACATCAATGGCCACAGAAACAGGATATGGAACAGGCTCTCTGGCCACTGGAAAAGGTTCTGGCTGAGGTCCGCTAGCGTCAGGGGTTCTGGCCCACTGGCTGCTGAAGATTCTGGGGGAGGTCTACTCGCCTCTGTATAATCTGTAGTAGAAAATCGGTTCAAATATGACACAATGTAGAACTTTGAATTCAATTATAGACTTTTAATACAAGAGTATAACAAGCCGGAGTGCTCCGCGGAACACACACCTTTTCCAGAGCCCTGGCTCCAGTATTTATCCACATATTGCATATGAGCCCATCCCACATGTAAATTACGTTACATTCCAATCCGTGCATCCTGCTTGTTCAGCTCAATAACGCCCATACCTGCTTTCCATCAGATTATAATGATGACAAGACCCTTGCTTTGTTCCTGCACTTAGCTAAATGCATTCTTTTGTTTGTGTATTATCTAAGATCAGCAGACTATGTGTCTCCTCAGTTTCTAGCGTGTCCAGCTATACTAAAAATATTATACATTCCTCTATTTTACAGCCCTATGTTTTGGCTCTGCACTTAGCTCAATATGTTACTATGTATGTGTGTCTTTATCTCAGAGCAACAGACTATGTGTCTTCTCTGTCATTCCTTCTGCATCTCTACGTCCTAAAAATATGCGAACTATGTCTATTGGTCATCAGTTAGTCATTTGACTGACCCCCTCCTTTGTATATCCCTCTGGCCTTGGTATGTCCAGCTATCCTAGCACCTGTGTCACCTTCCCTTCATGTAGTCTGTTTTTAGTGTTCAGCTATTCTATACATCTTATGCATTTGTCTATGTGTTATATTTGCACCCACAGTACTAGCTCACTGGCCATCGCGGAAGGTTCTGGAGGACCACTAGCTTTCCAAGGTTAGGGTACGTAGGGTAACCTGGGAAAGAAGTCTGGTTGCCCCCTGGGAATGGGCCTGGCTGGCTGCATGGGCTGCTGCAGACCTGAAAGACTGGACGTGAGTAAGGATAGTGGATTGGAGGGAAGAGGTCCCTGAAGCAATAACAGTTGGTTGTATTCATTAATGTCATATTGGGTGGAAGCTACTGAAGTTTTAAGGAAGTATTTTTTAATGTAAAGTACATTTAAATTTATAGAAATAATAGCCGGTGTCAAAGAATGTAAGGAATTGCCGTAGATCGTACAGTCATGGCCTCCCAATCAATAACAGTCATATGGAGTGGACGGTATTTAAGTTTTTAGCAAGTTTTTAAATATTTTTTTACATATACTCAAATTAATTTAAAATAGCCAAAGTAAAAACATTTTTTAAAGTAATTGCCATAGATGGGAGGGAAGAGGTCCCTAAACCAATAACAATTGGTTGTTTTCATGCAAGTGATATACGGCAGAAGCTATTGCTGTATTAGGGAAGTGTATTTGGCATATTCTGATATTAAATTAATTGAAAATAGCCAAAGTTCAAAAATACAACTGTCATTTCCATAGATTGTACAGACGAGGTCCCTGAATCAATAACAGTTGGTTGTAGTAGTCATGCAAGCTATATGGGGTTGAAGCTATATATGTTTTAAGGAAGTATTTTATTTTACATATTAAAACATTTTATTAATTGGAAACAGCCAAAGTAAAAAAAAAAGAGAGAAATATTTGTAATATTTCTAAGTCATGTGGTAAGAAATCTATTGAAGTCTTTCTGTTAACACTAGGTTTCAATTGCCCTTTTAAGACGGTCCCTTAGCTGTGACTACACTTAGAAATGAACTTTTTTAAATTTATTTTTTACATATGATATTAAATTAATTGGATGGGAAAGTAGAGGTCCCTGAATGTATTTCAGTTGGGTTGAGTTCTCTTTCATTTGGTTACAAAGCTATTTAAGTTTTTCAGTTAACACTACATTTTAATTGCACTTTAAGCAGTGGCATGGATGCCAAGGGAAGCCAGGCTTCCCCCCCAAAATTGACCAAACATTAATTAAAAAAATGGACAATGGCAATAACATCCGCTAAATATGTGTATGTGACCAACGTTTAAAAAAAAAAAAATTATGCAATATGCTTTGTGGACTTCACTGGACAGAGGTTGCTATCTGGTTTTGTGATTTAAAAAAAAAGTGTGGTTGAATTTATTCTGTCACTGTCTTATTGTCTCGGCATTTAGGCCTATATATCACGGTCGCAAGGCCGTTTAAGTAACCGGTTATAGAGCAAACAAGCAATTATCACAACACAGGTTGTACTTTTTTTGCAGGGAGGGGGGTTTATCCTCGCACTACTACTGCTTTTAAGACGGTCCCTTAGCTGTGACTACACGGATAAATCAAATAGAAATGTACATAAAATATTTTAGGGGAAAACAGAACGGAACAGAATACTCAATAGTGTTGCTGTGGACACTGGATACTCCGACTAACACACACACCTGTTTGACCTTGCTGTGATACCGTAGGCCTACTTATGTTACTTTTCTGAGTCAATTCAGGTAGCATTCAATATCCTGCATGCATTTTTGTTAAACCATGGCAACCAGCATTGCAAATAAAGAGATATAATCATCCTCTGTCTGTAGATCCTTTCCCCTTAATGTATTTGTCATGTCAGCCAGGCCAATCTTTTCAAAGTAACAATATCTAGTTGAGTAAAATAAGGAGTCTATTGCTTCATTCCTTGTTTCGTTTTTACTTGTTACCTGGTAAATAACCAACAACCATCGTGAGGAAACCGTCCATGTAAGGTGAGGAAACCGTCCATGTAAAGTGAGGAAACAGTCCATGTAAAGTGAGGAAACAGTCCATGTAAGGTGAGGAAACAGTCCATGTAAAGTGAGGAAACAGTCCATGTAAGGTGAGGAAACAGTCCATGTAAAGTGAGGAAACCGTCCATGTAAGGTGAGGAAACCGTCCATGTAAAGTGAGGAAACAGTCCATGTAAGGTGAGGAAACAGTCCATGTAAGGTGAGGAAACTGTCCATGTAAGGTGAGGAAACCGTCCATGTAAGGTGAGGAAACAGTCCATGTAAGGTGAGGAAACAGTCCATGTAAGGTGAGGAAACCGTCCATGTAAGGTGAGGAAACAGTCCATGTAAGGTGAGGAAACAGTCCATGTAAGGTGAGGAAACAGTCCATGTAAGGTGAGGAAACCGTCCATGTAAGGTGAGGAAACAGTCCATGTAAGGTGAGGAAACAGTCCATGTCAGCCTAGCGCATCTTTTTAAATAAACACAATTTATTTCAATCTCTAGTTGAGTAAAAAAAAAAAATGTTGTTGTAGTTAAAAGACAACAGAAAATTGCATTAAACAGCGCCATGCTCAGGCAGAAAACTGGACGTTCTGTTCTGGCCAGACCCATCTTTTCAAAGAAAACACCATTTCATTCTATATCTATTTGAGCAAAATAAGTAGTTGTGTTGTGATCACCAGGGAATTCTAATAATTCAGGTAGAGGCAGTGAGGCAGATACATCTGAATGTTCTATCAAAGTGAGTAGTATAGTTTCCCTGGTTATGTGGCTGATAGTTTGCAATAATATAACAGTAATTAATAGGTGACATTCAACGCTATTAACCTTTCTCCAATATAACCGCATAGTTTACACAGACCCACCGCAGGCCTTTGACAAATACATATCCGTGTAAAAAGCCCCCCATGGACTGTTTTGTCAACGAGCTCATCATATAACCAGGTAACTAGATGACCCCAATAATTAAGGTAATAAACGATGGCATGTTCTATTGCGAACTGTCTGGGACTTGATCGTTGTTTCCCTGTTTACTACTCAAAGATATTTTACTTAAGTCAAAAACGAAATTAACTGCAATATAAATCAAATCAAATGTATTTATATAGCCCTTCGTACATCAGCTGATATCTCAAAGTGCTGTACAGAAACCCAGCCTAAAACCCCAAACAGCAAGCAATGCAGGTGTAGAAGCACGTGGCTAGGAAAAACTCCCTAGAAAGGCCAAAACCTAGGAAGAAACCTAGAGAGGAACCAGGCTATGTGGGGTGGCCAGTCCTCTTCTGGCTGTGCCGGGTAGAGATTATAACAGAACATGGCCAAGATGTTCAAATGTTCATAAATGACCAGCATGGTCGAATAATAATAAGGCAGAACAGTTGAAACTGGAGCAGCAGCACAGTCAGGTGGACTAGGGACAGCAAGGAGTCATCATGTCAGGTAGTCCTGGGGCACGGTCCTAGGGCTCAGGTCCTCCGAGAGAGAGAAAGAAAGAGAGAATTAGAGAGAGCATATGTGGGGTGGCCAGTCCTCTTCTGGCTGTGCCGGGTGGAGATTATAACAGAACATGGCCAAGATGCTCAAATGTTCATAAATGACCAGCATGGTCAAATAATAGTAAGGCAGAACAGTTGAAACTGGAGCAGCAGCATGGCCAGGGTGGACTGGGGACAGCACAAGGAGTCATCATGTCATGTAGTCCTGGGACATGGTCCTAGGGCTCAGGTCAGTTGAAACTGGAGCAGCAGCATGGCCAGGTGGACTGGGGACAGCAAGGAGTCATCATGTCAGGTAGTCCTGGGGCATGGTCCTAGGGCTCAGGTCCTCCGAGAGAGAGAAAGAAAGAGAGAAGGAGAGAATTAGAGAACGCACACTTAGATTCACACAGGACACCGAATAGGACAGGAGAAGTACTCCAGATATAAAAAACTGACCCTAGCCCCCCAACACATAAACTACTGCAGCATAAATACTGGAGGCTGAGACAGGATATACTGGTCTCAAATATATTAGCGACACAGAACCATGGTGGACCCACTGTAAAATGAGAAGCTTTAAAAAAAAATCAAATGCGTCCCAGTCCAACATGCCTGAGGAACAGTGGGTAAACTGCCTGTTCAGGGGCAGAACCTAGTCAGCTCGGGGGCGAGTTCAAGGTGTACATTCTCTCGTAGCTTAGACTAACTAAAACTACCGGTATACTGACTGTTTCAAGTTGACAAAAGGCTATTTGAATTTCAAAAGTGCATGTGATGCAAGTAAACTCTAGATGTCAGCATAGTTCTACAATCCATGAAAACTGTAGTTCACTGGCTTGGCCTATTCCAATTCAAGCCCAGTCACCGACACCTGGGTACTTCTGGTAGACAGAGGAATGGAAAGTTATCAACACATTCTGGATATTGCTTTCATTTGTCTAATCCTTTCAGATGTTCTCTCCAGTGGGTATATAGGTCTCAGTTTGGAATTGATAACAGTGTATGAGCTTGCCACTCCTAAGTACAGACCCAGGGTCAGTTTTGAACGATGACCTAGCGTTAGGTTGAGAAAGGAAAAGCTGATCTGAAACCAGCATCATAAGTCAACGTTATATGACTAATGTAAATAAAAAAAGAAGGAAAAGAAGTCCATTTGTTGACATCTTCATCATTTATGAGAATGTCCTAATATGGAGTTTTGTGGCATTTAATGCCACACAATGAATGAATAAAAAAATAAAACTAAGTTAAAAAAGGTTGTGTTTAGGATGTGCCTGAGAAAATGCCTGAGTTGATACTCATGAGAAGATGAAGAGTTTGTTTGAAGCTTATTTTAAGAAATGACATCTCTGCACTGCTGAGGGAGTAGATACATACAGGGCCTGCTGTTTGGATCATTTCCTCTTCTGACACACACACACACACACACACACACACACACACACACACACACACACACACACACACACACACACACAGAGACACAGACAGTGAGACGCAGGAAAGAGTCTGACTACTAAACTGAAACCTGTACATTTTTCTCACAGTACATGTAGTAACAACACAATGGCCTGTACATTACCACTGGCATTCCTTGTCCTTCATGGATTTATCTCTCTTTCGGCAGAAGGTAAGACTCTCTCCCTCTAACACCCCCCCCAAGCCTTTGGATTGGTTTTTGAAGATTTTTCTTTAGTCCGGGCTTTTTTTTTTTTACAAGTAAAAAAGATGAGTAATTATTGGATCAGTTATTTGAGAAGAGGGTTTCTATTGATTTTAAATAGCACGCTTTTCATTTAAATGATCATCAAATAGGGTCAATCTGGTAAATAAAAAGGTCTTACCTATTGATGGTCACATTCATGGATTGCTATTGAACCTTTACATTTGATCATTGATTTGAGCAATGTTAGGGAGAAAATGAACAACGATGTGGGCATGAAAAATGACGTAAAATGTCTCTTCTGTGGTGCCTCTATTACATGTTATCTTGTAAATGTAACTGTCATTTTAAACATTTTACCTTTATTTTACTAGGCAAGTCAGTTAAGAACAAATTCTTATTTTCAATGACGGCCTAGGAACAGTGGGTTAACTGTCTTGTTCAGGGGCAGAATGACAGATTTTTACCTCGTCAGTTCGGGGTTTCGATCTTTGATATCGCAATTTTATCTCATTATTAGAATGATTTGTATGGATATTGTAAATGCTATTTAGATATTTTAAGATCATTATGTGGGACAATACTTATTTCTTTACTTAATTGTTTTTTTTCCATGCCAATGTAATTTATTTGACTTCAATTACCATTTGATATATAAATGTATAAAATATTGGTCATTTGACCAAGATTAACATCCTATTTACTCAAGGAGAAGGCTTAATCTGACCATCTGTGTCTATGAGATTGTCCCCAGATCGGCCATTTGTTTTAAAGAGGTCCTGTTATTTTAGTATCTGTGGCCTTTCAGACAGTTGTGGTTTTAGACATGTTCTGTTTCAAACACCCAGTACACAAAAACAGGAAGACTTATTAGAATGATCTGGGTTACTGTGGCTAACCCAACCAGTTGAACATGTCTTTTCATACAGTAGCATTATTTGAATTTGATCCAAGTTAGAAACACTTGGTAGAAGTTGTGACACTTTATTTTATGGGCCTGTTTTGGAGCATATTTGCCTGGTAGTTGGCCTAACTGACAAACTATGAGGAACAGTTGTACTTGAAATGAACTTATTTTACTTTGAAATGTAGCATACATAATTGGTCATTTATACTGTAGATAAATGCTTGACCAGAAATGTCAATAATAAGATTTGAATTAGATCACATTTTCTAACTCTTTATTGACCCCAAAATGTAATAAAAGTGTGCTACCGTCAGCAACAACAGAGTATTATTCTGATCTCTTTTCTTCTCTTCTATCACAGATTCATGCAATTATTATTTCCAACCTGAAGATAACTATACCATCCGTCTTGATTACAATGAATTGAGTTCGAAAGAAATAACCTGGAAACACAATGACAACGTTATATTTAAAAGAAAGAATGGAAAGTTCAAACAAGGCAAGGCTGAGGACATCTTAGATGATGGGTCTCTCCAACTCAAAGGCCTGGTGTCGGCAAACGAAGGTACTTATAAAGCAGAGGTGTTCAACAGCGAAGGGAAAAGCATCAAAGATAAGTCCTTCAGACTGTGTATGAAGGGTAAGTCTCTTTCTCTCTTTCGTTCCAACCATACAAGTACCGTATCCTCTCCTTTAGAGACACTGACATTTTGTTTCCCTCCAGAAAAGGTCTCCAAGCCCTCAGTGAAATTCACCTGTTCTGATAAGGACGTCACCTTTACCTGTATCTTGACCAACACTGAGGGAGTGACTTTCAAGTGGAGCAAGAACAGACAGCCTTTAAATGGGGAAAAAAAAAAAACCTTGATCATCGGTCTGAAAGAACTGAAAGAGCCAGACACCTTCACCTGCTCTGCAGTCAATGAGGAGACAAGTGACATCATCAAACCAACATGCAAGGGTACAGTATGTTTTGAAGGGCTCAATTGCAATTATCTTTGTGTATCTCTGTCTCTTTCTCTCTGTTGTTTTTTCTCTCTCTCTGTTTTTCTTGTTCTGTTTTCAGGAAAAAAAAGTGACCAATATTTAAGATTGGTGGAGCACCACATAAAAAAGATAAAAAGACAGTAAAACATCTCATTTGTTTCTCCTTCTGCTCCACCCCTCATCCCCCACCCTCATCTCAGCTGTCCCAAAATTGATTGATCGGCGTTCACTGTTTGGTTTTGATTTCTTGACCATGGTGGGCATCCTGGCCGGGGGAGGGGGCTTGGTACTCCTCCTCATCATCATCACCTTGGTGTGCTGTTGCCTCAGCCGACGCAAGAGCCAGATGCGCTTTGAAGGTAATCGCTTCAGACCAAAGCTCAAATGTCTATGGCTATTGTGGTGGTGTTCTGTGCACAGAAACATTTATGGTGTCTACAGTATCTTTCTTTTGTTCCCTCCCTCATTTCATCTGTTCATTCTCCTTCACAGAGGAAAGAGAGTTGAGACTAGCCCCCCTGACCAAGACCCAGCATCCTTACCTCCCAGAGGGCCAGACAAAGCATCCTTCTCAACCAGAGGGCCAGAAGCAAAGGCAGAGACCCCCCGGTGGGGCCCCACCTGGTTCCACCGGCCCCAGGCCCACAGCCAGAGCCTCCAACCAGGCAGAGCCCCAACCCAGAGCCCAGGCTCGAGGGAGGCCTCCACAGACACCAATGGATGATGATGAGGAGCAGCCCCCACCACTACCCCAGCCCAGGAAGAAAGGCCCTCACCCCCCCAGACACTGAGTCTGGAAACAGGTTTAGCCTATATACTTTCTGATCCAAGGAAAGGAGTTCCAGCAGTCTACATGTTGAACATTTTGTTATCTAAAGAATAGAAAAGGAAGTAAAAAACACTCAGACAGTGTTCTATTGTACAAATTAATGTAGATTATTTTTACACTCGTTTTTATATAAATTAAATGTTTTTCTTCCAACGCCTTTTCAAAATTCGGTTTCATTGTTTTTATGTTGAGTTGAGTGTTTATCAAAATCATCCATAGGTTGTAGCCTACCTATCTATCCACCTCCTCTTGAAGTAGTGATCTTAACTTGATGTCTGTGTGGTTGTCAATAAAAAGTAAAGAATTACAGGCACATACTGTAGTCATTGACTGAATTATGTGATTGCCAACCACAAAGCTAATAATGAAGCTGTGCTTTGAGGCAATGTATGGCATCTTTCAATGATTAATAGCTTAAACACCTGGGTTCACTTCAAATACTATTTAGAGTGTTGCAATTACTTTCAAATACATTTTGAATTTAGTATATGGATATTTTTCTATGAAAGTACAAGTACACCTAACAAAAATATTAAGGCAACATGTAAAGTGTTGGTCCCATATTTCATGAGCTGAAATAAAAGATTCCAGAAATTGTCCTTTTTCAAAAAAAAGCTTTTCTCTCTCAAATTTTGTGCACAAATCTGTTTAAATCCCTGTTAATGATAATTTCCCCTATGCCAAGATAATCCATCCACCTGACAGATGTGGCATATCAACAAGATGATTAAACAGCATGATCTTTACACAGGTGCACCTTGTGCTGGGGACAATAAAAGGCCACTCTAAAATGTGCAGTTTTGTCACACAACACAATGCCACAGATGTGTCATGTTTTGAGGAGCTGTGCAATTGGCATGCTGACTGTGGGAATGTCCACCAGAGCTGTTACCAGAGAATGTCATGTTAATTTCTCTACCATAAGCCACCTCCAACGTAGTTGAATTTGGCAGTACGTCCAACCGGCCTCACAACCGCAAACGTTGTGAACAGAGTGCCCCATGGTGGGGATATGGTATGGGCAGGCATAAGCTACAGACAACGAACACAACTGCATTTTACCAATGGCAATTTGAATGCACAGAGATACCGAGATGAGATCCTGAGGCCCGTTGTCGTGCCATTCATCCACCTCCACCTCATCTTTCAGCATAATAATGCACAACCCCATGTCGCAAGGATCTGTACACAACTCCTGGAAGCTGAAAATGTTCCAGTTCTTCCATGACCTGCAGACTCACCAGACATGTCGCCCACTGAACATGTTTGGGTTGCTCTGGGTCGACGTGTACAACAGCTTGTATTTGAAAATAGTTTAAAATAGTACTTTCAAATTATCTAGTTGATTCGGGCAGCATTATTTGAAAATACTCAGATACACAGGAAATAAGTATTTCAAATACAAATAATTAAAATGCAAATGTATTTGAACCCAGGTCTGATAGCTAACAATTGCAAGAGGATAAGAATAGTTGTGAAAATGTTTCCATTCACATCATTGTGCATTTGAGTCATTCTCTGTATTCACACCTCTGAATAAAGCGTTCATGTAAACTCTTGTTTTCCTGTTACATCGCTGAGGCCTCTTGGCTGTGGTTTTAGCACAGCACCAACCAATAGCATGCAGGGAGCAAAGATGCTGAAAGCAACACTTATCTGAAGCCTTCGCTTCCACACCTCTTACATCCTTTTCCTGTGTGTGTGGGAGGTGTGTGTGTGTGTGTGTGTGTGTGTGTGTGTGTGTGTGTGTATTTGTGTATGCTGAACTGCACAACTGTTTGATTTGAAAAAAACTCTCCATCACACGCCTGTTCACTATATAAACCCTAGATAGCGCTTTGCTTCCATGTTCATTTAATCTGCTCGCATGACTATTCAACAGTAATAGTGGAAGTGGGTGGGCCAGGGACCTACTTGTGGGCCATTAACGTTTTCCTTTGGGTCACATTTAAACTAGTTAGTTGAACGAAATCTGAATATGTTCCTGAAAGACTTTGGCTGGGTCACGGACAGCGAGTAAACGTTTGGGAACCAGTTTGATGACAGACCGGCAGGAGTCACAATAAAGTTAACCAAACATAGCAGGCGTAAGAGAAACGCCTGAACGGAGTTCCCACATCCAGGTTTTCAGCGGAAAAGGAAGCTAGGTTTAAAATAGCTGTATCCCCGATACACGTTGGGGCTATAGTAAACTCAGGTTTATCACTCAGAGCCATGTTCGACAGTCTGAACTCTGACCCCTAAACGAATCACTTCCCGTCTCTGAGTTAAATCAATGTGCCCTTAGGCACAGATCTAAGATCAACCTACCCTCCCCAAATCCTATAGCCATAATCGTTAGGGAGAAAACACAAAACTGACCTAAGATCAGGTTTGAGAGGCAACTTGCACCTACGGTCTAAAACAAAGTGAGAAGGCTTGTGGTTTGACCTTCAGTTTCCGGTCTGGGTTGTTAATATTGTACAGTCAGTCACTTTCAGTTATTCACACTGAGGTACTAAGGCTTCAGCCTTCAGACAGAGACGTCATTCACATGCATTCCATGTTAAAGATAGGTAAGGAGAATAAGAGCAACAGTCACTCTGTTGTATGGCCCAGTATAAATAGAGGTCTGGGTGACGGTGATCCATCCACTGTTTGGCTTTGGGCACCTGTCCCCAACACACACACTTAGACCCACAAACACACCCCAACGCTCAAATAAAATGCTTCATAAACAACAGGTGTAGACTTTCATTTTTTTTAAACAGTTTTTCTCAATTGCTAAAACACTAAAACCCATTGGCTGAACAAAGTTCTCAGTTGCCTGGACATTTAGCTAATTATGCAGTCTGTGTCAATACCTTAAACCATTTCACATGGTAAAAGACAATTTGCAGATCTCACTTAGACTTTTCAGCAAAACTCTAAACACATTCTCATTCTCAAAACACATTCTGCACTCTAATGCACATGTCATCCATACCTGTAAACACAAGTGGCAACAATCAAATACATTTAGAGAAGACATGTCATTGATTGAACACAACCACTCAAATTTTATTTAGCCTGTTTCAAATGATGCGACACAACCAATATAAGCCAGTTCAGAGAGCAAACAAGTTGTTGAAGGAGAAAGTCTGAGAATGGATAGTAGAAACAATGTGAGAGGACGAGGACGAGTGTGTATGCGAGGTGGGAGACGAGGACGAAGAGGAAGAGGAAGACAAAGAGTGGAAATATCTGATGAAATTCGAGCAACAGTTATAGACCGTGTTCTTGTCCATGGACTGACAATGAGGGAAGCAGGACTTAGAGTGCAACCCAATTTGAGCCAATTGTACCCTTACCCACTAATTCTAATTCTAACCCTAAACCCCCTAGAAATAGCATTTGACCATGTGGGGACCAACAAAACGTCCCCAGTTGGTCAATTTTTTGTTGTTGTTTACTATTCTTGTTAGTTAAACACGTCCACACATGCACACGCACTCACACAGGTAAAAATAAATGCATCATAATGCAGCATCTTGCACCCATGTCCCATTGAACCACTGACACCCCCTTTAACCCCAGTCCCCAGGGGTCATGAACCCTGACCTTTCACCTGCCCTTCTGTCCATCCACTGGCTTTCCTGATACTCATTGTGTGTGTGTGTGTGTGTGTGTGTGTGTGTGTGTGTGTGTGTGTGTGTGTGACTGTTACGTTCCCCAGTTTATGTATTGTAGTTTGTATATTTGCATGTGTTTATTTCAGGAAATAGCTTCCTGAAATCCCTCAAGCAGCTGATTGGTTGACTCCATGGCTAATTGGAGAGCTGACCGCGACCCCTCGTCAAGACGCAGCTGTCTCCAATTACCCATTCCTTCAGAAGCTATATAAAAGCCAGTGTTCTGTTCAGGAGAAAGAGATTTTTTTGATTTGCTGGGAGGTCATTGCAGATATTTTGCTAGAGAGATTTTCTGGGAGGTCATTGCAGAGAGATTTTGATAGAGGTTGATTTTGCTGGGAGTTCATTGCTGAGAGTTGATATGTTTTGTGAGTTTGTTGCTCAGATAGAGCTTATTTGATGTCCTTTGTTTTTTAGTTTGTTTGTGAAATTGTTTAATATTCTGTTTCATTTGTTCCCAGGGGGGAAGGGGAAGGCACCTAGGGAGTGCTTAGGCAAGAGGCCCGCGGGCATACATATACCCGTAGCATATTCGCTGTCTAGGCACACTAGGTAAGACCTGGGCGGACCACCCCCTGTATTTTGGTTAGGGCACCAGGTGGTGCTAAATTAGGTAAGTAGTGGGTAGGCAGGTAAGATAGGAGAGGGGGGGGGTTTGAGATTTACTTTCTTTGCTTTGGTTCCGTCCAGCCCCTTTTCCCCATATTACCGTGTAAAGGAATAAAGTCCTTGTAAACGGTACCACATTCTGCTTGTTGTCAGTCTTACTCGCACCTACAGTCCATACCTTTTTCACTTCACGGAGAGTTTAATTGTAGCAGGGTGTTGCGTTCCCTCTTCATAGAGGCGTGCGTAACAGTGACAGCCGTGAACTTTAACCCCTGCCCTCCCTCACACAGCATGACTTTGTAAACTAAACCTACAGCAAATACAGTGGCCAGTCTTCAGAGGTGTCAGGTTCTTCTGCCACCCAGTCCCAAATCAACCCCAGCACCAATCCCTATTTCACTCACTCACTCACACAACATAAAACAAAAAATGTATTTAACTAGGAAAGTGAGTTAAAGAACAAATTCTTATTTACAATGATGGCCTTCCCTGGTCAAAACAACACTGGGACAATTGTCGGACTCCAAATCACAGCTGGTTGTGATGCAGCCTGGAATCAAACCAGGGTCTCTAGTGACGCCTCTAGCACTGAGATGCAGTGCCTTAGACCGCTTCACCACTCTGGAGCCCAAAACATGCACACACATGTATACTGACTCTATACACACACACACACACACTGACATATAATCATCATATACGTTGCTGCTACTCTGTTTATCATATATCCTGATGCCTACAGTCACAAAATTCCCAGAACCCCTCAGAAGGTGGAGCAGACCCACAGTGGCAAGAAAATTCAGAAGGGAGGGGTTGGAAGGTGAAAATGGACAGATATGTGAGAGCAGATCTAATAAACGGGCTATCCTTGACCTCGCCTACGGCCTGGGTGGACCAGGACGGAGAAACAAACACACAGGTACTGTCCTGTTCAAAAGAACTCCCATTCTTGGGTGATTTGGTGACAGTTTACCACTTCATTTGTGACAAACGCTCCTAACCTTGAAGAGGTTTGCCACACGTGGTGGAGAATGCGGGTAATGGACTAACCATACCCCTGGTTAGGTAGAATAAAAATAAAAATGTTCAGTTAGCACTCCAAAGGGGAGTCAGGTTTTTTTTGTGGCTTTGTTTGGTTAGGACAGTTTCTCAGGAAAATTAGTATGGAGGGGAGCCATACAGGCCCTGTTACAAGCGGCGGCCGCCCAACAAGAGGCAACTAGAGCGCAACAAATAGCTCATCAGGATGCAAATCGAATGTATCAGGACACGTTACAGGTCCAGCACCGCACCAACCAGCTGCTCAGAGAAGAGCAAGAGATAAACACCTGGGAGTTAAGAGAAGGCCTAAATGGGCTAGAGGACCAAATTGGGGCTCAATTACCAGCTGCAAATACCCAGAGGCGGGCCAATCATTTTCTTTAAAAAATGACAGCACAGGATGATGTGGAAGCATATCTTACCACCTTCGAAAGGACGGCAGAGAGGGAGAAGTGGCCAAAAGAAGAATGGGCAGGGCTTCTGGCACCATACCTGGCAGGGGACACTCAAAAAGTGTATTTCGACCTGGAGTTGAAAGATGCACAGGATTACAATAAACGAAAGGCAGAGATTCTGACTAGACTGGGAGTGACCAATACCGTGAGGGCACACCGCATCCACCAGTGGTCCTACCGACCTGGACAACCCCCACGAACACAGATGTTCGCCTTGATTCACCTGGCACGGAAATGGTTGCGACCAGAGACCCGGTCATCCGCCGAGATCGTCGAGACCATCGCACTCAACCAGTTTCATCGAGGTCTACCCCAAGAAGTGAGACGATGGGTTGGCCAGAACAAGGTACTTTCCGCCAACCATCTCGTGGGCCTGGTTGAATGGTATTGTACGGCAGGAACAGCTGAGCAGGCACAGAAGGAAAGATTCCCGTTCCCCAGACCTGGGCGAACCAGCGGACAGGGTAAGGCTGTCCCAACATATGGAGGGGGAAGAGAGCAGCGTGGGGCCATGAGGAAAGAATCAGAATCAGGCCGAGACACTAAGGGAAAAAACGGAAACCGGGACCGGGTGTCGAGGGGGTCTCCCCCCGAACCCCTATTATCTGTTACAATTGTAATCAACCGGGACATATTGCAGCCTACTGCCCTATTAAAGAAGAGCCAATGCAATGTAACCTCGGTGAAAATGATAATATATGGTATGCATGTCCTGTTGTAACCACTGTACTTGAAAGATCAATAAACAAACATATGTGCAGGGTGAAGGTTGAAGGGAAAGAGGTTGAAGCACTGCTGGATTCCGGCAGTATGCTAACCCTGGTCGTTGCAAGCCTAGTGCCGAATCATAACCTGGATACAAGACAGGATATCAGTGTTACATGCATTCATGGGGATATCTGTCTGTACCCCACGGCCTTAGTGAGCATACAAACGGAGGACGGTCTGCTAGATACTTTCCTACCTTTGCGAAGTTAGGCCAAAAGAATGGCATATTTGAGAAGCCAACAACCCTGACCAAGCAGGAAGAAGCATGGGGCCTTCAACCAAAGCCAAGAAAAGAGGTCTCCCAGGGGCCAACATCACAGGTGCTAGTAGGGGAGGAGGAGGATGAAGTGGCAAACCTGGTTGATAACGAACAGCCCGGTACGAGTGGGGCTGGGGTCGATCTGAATCCAGAGGACGACGATCTGGAACCAGCAGACCTGGCAGGGTCCTTGACTAATTTCGGGACGGCACAAAACCAGGATCCAACCCTGCAGCAAGCCAGAGCAGACGTGCAGGTCGTAGATGGTACTCCCATAAATGATGGGATGACAGTTAATAGTTTTCCCCGCTTCATCATGAAAAAGGATTTGGTGTACAGAGTCTCGAAAATAGGGGTTGATGTGTTGGTCCCCACCCGGTACCGGAGGACAGTACTGGATCTAGCTCATGGGCACATTCTGGGTAGACACCTTGATATCGATAAAACCCGAGACCGGATTGTAAGGAGGTTTTACTGGCCAGGAATTCAGGCTGAAGTGGCTCGGTATTGTGGAGAGTGCCTGGAGTGCCAGTTAACAGCTCCCCGACCAGCTGTTAGAAGCCCGTTAGTGACACTCCCCATAATCGAAACGCCTTTTGAGAGGATAGCGATGGATATAGTGGGCCCACTACCCAAATCCGCCAGAGGGCACCAATACATTCTGGTCATTCTAGATTATGCCACTCGCTACCCAGAAGCCACTCCCCTTCAGACGATTGCTTCCAAAAATATCGCAAAGGAATTAGTGCTCTTGTTCACCAGGGTAGGGGTTCCAAAGGAGATCCTTACTGACCAGGGGACCCCCTTTATGTCCCGCCTTATGGCGGACCTTTGTAAACTGTGGCAGGTGAAACAGTTGAGGACATCAGTTTACCATCCTCAGACGGACGGGCTGGTTGAGAGATTCAACCGGACCCTGAAGTCAATGCTCAGGAAGGTAATCGATAAGGATGGGAAAAACTGGGATTGCATGTTGCCGTATCTAATGTTTGCCATTAGAGAGGTTCCTCAAGCCTCGCTGGGGTTTTCTCCCTTTGAGCTGGTATATGGGAGGCATCCCCAGGGAATCTTAGACATCGCCCGGGAACCTGGGAGTACCAATCCACCACGTCACGGCAATGCAAGACAGGATAGCCACAGTCATGCCCATCGTCAGAGAGCACATGAGACAAGCACAGGAGCACCAGCGGCACACTTATAACCGGCAGGCTACCCTGAGGGAATTTCAACCGGGAGATAAGGTGTTAGTGCTGATCCCCACGGTAGAGTGCAAACTACTAGCCACATAGAAAGGACCATATGAAGTACTGGAGAGAATAGGAGAAGTTAATTATCGGATCCGACAGCCAGGTCGACGGCCCCAGGAACAGATCTATCACATAAACCTGTTAAAAGCATGGAGAGAGAGAGAAACACTAATGGTCACATACCCCACACACACTCAGGAGACAGCCAAAGTAAATATTTCACCCACTCTGTCCCCAGCACAAGTACAGGAAGTAAAGACCCTGATCCAGAAAAACAGAGATGTGTTTTCAGAGATACCTGGGCGAACTGAGGTTACGGCTCATGATATCGTTTCCCTACCAGGGAGAAAAGTGAGCATGAGGCCATATCGGGTACCCGAGGCTCGACAGGCCGCAATTAGAGCAGAGACGGAGAAAATGTTGACAGCTGGAGTGATCGAAGAGTCGCATAGTGAGTGGTCTAGCCCAATTGTGATGGTCTCCAAGCCCGATGGATCTTTGCGGTTCTGTAATGACTTTCGGAAGGTAACTTAAATCTCCAAGTTTGATGCCTACCCCATGCCCTGAGTAGATGAACTACTGGAGAAAATTAGTAATGCTCTGTACATTACGACCCTTGACCTGACAAAAGGGTACTGGCAAATTCCTCTGACCCCAGGGCCAAAGAAAAGACAGCCTTTGCAACACCTGACGGTTTGTTTCAATACACCATCATTTTTTATTTTACCTTTATTTTACTAGGCAAGTCAGTTAAGAACAAATTCTTATTTTCAATGACGGCCTAGGAACAGTGGGTTAACTGCCTGTTCAGGGGCAGAACGACAGATTTGTACCTTGTCAGCTCGGGGATTTGAACTTGCAACCTTCCGGTTACTAGTCCAATGCTCTAACCACTAGGCTACCCTGCCGCCCCAGATGCCATTCGGCTTACACGGGGACCCAGCCACCTTTCAACGGCTCATGGACAAAGTCCTAAAACTGCACAAAGCATACGCCGCAGCTTATTTAGATGACGTGGGGATCTGCAGCCCTGATTCGGAATCCCACTTACCCCGGGTACATGCAGTGTTAGACTCCCTTAGAAAGGCAGGGCTCACGGCGAACCCTGCCAAGTGTTATGTGGGATTAGAGGAAACAGAGTATCTGGGATACACTGTGGGAAGAGGGTTAATCAAACCCCAACGTAAGAAGGTGAAGGCAATTAGAGAATGGCCGAAACCAGTAAATAAGAAGCAGGTTCCTAGGGCTTACCGGTTACTACCGGAAGTTCATCCCAAGTTATACCACAGTGGCCGCCCCACTTACCGACATGACTAGAGCCAGAGGGCCAAACATGGTCAAATGGGATGAAAGGGCCACCAAAGCATTTAGGACATTACAGGAGGCTCTCTGCTGTAATCCAGTGCTGGTGGTACCAGACTTTGAGAGAGAGTTTGTGGTTCAGACGGATGCCTCAGAGGTCGGCTTGGGAGCAGTGGGACCAAGAGGTAGAAGGGGTGGAACACCCCATCCTGTGTTTAAGCAGGAAGCTGGAACCACGGGAAACCAACTACTCAGTCGTTGAGAAAGAGGCGGATCGGGGGGGAGGTCGGATCTAGGGGGAGAGATGTGTGGCAAAGAAGGGGGTTGAGTGATAAATGGCAGATATGTGAGAGCAGAACTAATAAAAGGGCTCTGCCCGATCACTAAAATGGCCACCCCATCAGAACTACAGATCACAAAATGTCCGACCGCCAAAACTACAAGTCCCAGAAGCAAGGGGAACCCTCAGAAGGTGGAGCCGACCCACAGATAAAGGGTCAAGAAAAACCAGGAAGAGGGAGAGAGAGTGCTGGAAAGATCTATGAACAATAGAGAAAGAGACAATAGAGATTGGCTGGATTTACCGTGTATGAGCTGGACTGTTTTGGACTTACCTGTTGGCGTTTGGACCTGGACCTACCGAGAACCCGATTCGTGTACTGAACCCTGCTATCCTTGACCTTGCCTATGGCCTGGGTGGACCAGAACGGAGAAACAAACACACAGGTACTGTCCTGTTCGAAAGAACTCTCATTCTTGGGTGATTTGGTGACAGTTTACCACTTAATGTGTGACAAACACTCCTAACCTTGAAGAGGTTTGCCACACCCTATACATATCTCTATCATTCCAGTATCCCTGCACATTGTAAATATGGTATTGGAACTGACCCTGTATATAGCTTACTTCTTGTGTTCTTATTTCACATGTGTTTTTGGTATACCTTATGTTATTTTTAATACTAAATTGATATTGATTACTGCATTTTGTGGTTTAGAGCTTGCAAGAAAGGCATTTCACTGTACTTGTGCATATGACATTAAAGGGGAATTTCACTCAAATGATCTTTTGGTCTTTTTTTTTCATTAGTCCACTGTTAAGACAGTCCCAAAATATTTTGCATGTCAGCAGTCAAGTTTTCAAGATATTGGACTTAAGAAGAAAGGTTTCTCCAGCCACATCATCATTCAACTTGTGATACATGTTTTGGGGCAGCAGGTAGCCTAGTGGTTAGAGCGTTGGGCCAGTAACTGAAAGGTTGCTGCATCAAATCTCCGAGCTGACAAGGTAAAAATCTGTTGTTCTGCCCCTGAACCACTGTTCCCTGGTAGGCTGTCATTGTAAATAAGAATTTGTTCTTAAACTGACTTGCCTAAATAAATAAAGGTCATAAAAAAATCATGAGACATATCTTCCAAACACCAGCTCCGAGGGCATCTTTTCCAAGATGGCGTAGCAGTCGGACGTGTGTTTTGTCTTGTCCCGTCCTGTATAGTGTAAATATAGTTTTTTTCCCCGTTTTTTTTCTGTATATATTTCGTACATATTTTAATCTCACTTTCCAACTACAGGCTGAATATACTCTCCTGCAACCCGCATCACCCAATGTGGTACGGATCTGCTTTTTCTATACTTTAGAATCGGAAGTCTCATCAGAAGCTAGCCAGCTAACTAGCTACTAGCTAGTAGCTAGCCACTGCTAGCGGTCTTCAACGCTAACTAGGACACCAGCGCGACATCTACCCAAAGCATATCAGACTGCTTTTTCTCTACCACATCTCCGGATTCCTACCGCAAGCTCTGAACCTTTACACCGGATCATCGCAACTAGCTAGCTGCAATCCGAGTGGCTACTCCTGGCTAACGTCTCTGTCCCAGAGCAAGCACCAGTTAGCCTGGAGCTAGCCTCGAGCTAAGCCCATCTCCCGACTAGCCGAAGAGGTCCAACAATACCTATTTTGCCAATTGGCCTGGACCCTCTACTGCCGACACGGAGCCCCGCCGATCCATCACGACTGGTCCGCCGACATAATCGTCCGAGGGGTTTCAACAGGCTTTTCCGCTGCGACATCGCCAAAGATCCATCTGCTGGCCAAGGCCCGCGAGCTTTCTGAATCGCTGTATCTCCAGCTCACCGCATGAAGAGGAATAAACAGACTCACCCCATCGCGACGTCCCCCAAAGGTTAACTCTCTAGCCCTCGCTATCTCCCTGCTTGCTAATTCAGCCTGCTAACGGCTAGCTTGTCAAGCTCCGGTCCGCTAACTGCTACCTTGTCTAGCTCGGGCCTACGAACTGTTAGCTTGTTAGCACAGGCCTGCTAACCGTCTGAACCACCGCGTCCCAATCACTCTCTGACCCCATTTACTTTCTATCTCTTTTTGATTTTTAATTTGTTTATACCTTCCGGAAACCTGCCTCACCCAATGTGATATGGAATCGCTATTACTTTTACTCTTATTTTTATGACACACTCAAGAACCTCCAGACGCTAACCAGCTAACTAGCTACAAGCTATTTAGTCATTGTTAGTTTTTTAAAAACCTGGATAACACTCGCCAGCCCAGCCTCCCTGCCCATCCACCGCTGCCCCCTGGACACTGATCTCTTGGCTACATAGCTGACGCACGCTGGACTGTCCATTAATCACGGTACTCCTTTCTGCTTGTTTGTCTTACCTGTCGGCCCCGTTGCCTAGTCAACGCCATTTTACCTGCTGTTTGTTGTGCTAGCGGATTAGCCTCGCCTACTGTTTTTAGCTAGCTTTCCAAATTCAACACCTGTGATTACTGTATGTCTCTCTCAGATGTCAATATGCCTTGTATACTGTTGTTCAGGTTAGTTATCATTGTTTTAGTTCACAATGGAGCCCCTAGACCCACTCTGCATACCCCTGTTACCTCCTTTGTCCCACCTCCCACACATGCGGTGACCTCACCCATTACAACCAGCATGTCCAGAGATACAACCTCTCTCATCATCACCCAGTGCCTGGGCCTACCTCCGCTGTACCCGCACCCCACCATACCCCTGTCTGCGCATTATGCCCTGAATATATTCTACCATGCCCAGAAACCTGCTCCTCTTAACCTCTGCCCCCAACGCTCTAGGCGACCAGTTTTGATAGCCTTTAGCCGCACCCTCATACTACTCCTTCTCTGTTCCGCGGGTGATGTGGAGGTAAACCCAGGCCCTGCATGTCCCCAGGTACCCTCATTTGTTGACTTCTGTGACCGAAAAAGCCTTGGTTTTATGCATGTCAACATCAGAAGCCTCCTCCCTAAGTTTGTTTTACTCACTGCTTTAGCACACTCTGCTAACCCTGATATCCTTGCCGTGTCTGAATCCTGGCTCAGGAAGGCCACCAAAAATTCAGAGATTTCCATACCCAACTATAACATCTTCCGTCAAGATAGAACTGTCAAAGGGGGCGGAGTTAGCCTGCAAAGTAATGTCATACTTTCCAGGTCCATACCCAAACAGTTCGAACTACTAATTTTGAAAATTACCCTCTCCAGAAATAAGTCTCTCACTGTTGCCGCCTGCTACCGACCACCCTCAGCTCCCAGCTGTGCCCTGGACACCATTTGTGAATTGATCGCCCCCCATCTAGCTTCAGAGTTTGTTCTGTTAGGTGACCTAAACTGGGATATGCTTAACACCGCGTCAGTCCTACAATGTAAGCTAGATGCCCTCAATCTCACTCAAATCATCAAGGAACCCACCAGGTACAACCCTAACTCTGTAAACAAGGGCACCCTCATAGACGTCATCCTGACCAACTGGCCCTCCAAATACACATCCGCTGTCTTCAACCAGGATCTCAGCGATCACTGCCTCATTGCCTGTATCCGCCACGGAGCCGCAGTCAAACGACCACCCCTCATCACTGTCAAACGCTCCCTAAAACACTTCTGTGAGCAGGTCTTTCTAATCGACCTGGCCCGGGTATCCTGGAAGGACATTGACCTCATCCCGTCAGTTGAGGATGCCTGGTCATTCTTTAAAAGTAACTTCCTCACTATTTTAGATAAGCATGCTCCGTTCAAAAAATGCAGAACCAAGAACAGATACAGCCCTTGGTTCACTCCAGACCTGACTGCCCTCGACCAGCACAAAAACATCCTGTGGCGGACTGCAATAGCATCGAATAGCCCCCGTGATATGCAACTGTTCAGGGAAGTCAGGAACCAATACACGCAGTCAGTCAGGAAAGCTAAGGCCAGCTTCTTCAGGCAGAAGTTTGCATCCTGTAGCTCCAACTCCAAAAAGTTCTGGGACACTGTGAAGTCCATGGAGAACAAGAGCACCTCCTCCCAGCTGCCCACTGCACTGAGGCTAGGTAACACGGTCTCCACCGATAAATCCACGATTATCGAAAGCTTCAATAAGCACTTCTCAACGGCTGGCCATGCCTTCCGCCTGGCTACTCCAACCTCGGCCAACAGCTCCGCCCCGCAGCTCCTCGCCCAAGCCTCTCCAGGTTCTCCTTTACCCAAATCCAGATAGCAGATGTTCTGAAAGAGCTGCAAAACCTAGACCCGTACAAATCAGCTGGGCTCGACAATCTGGACCCTCTATTTCTGAAACTATCTGCCGCCATTGTCGCAACCCCTATTACCAGCCTGTTCAACCTCTCTTTCATATCGTCTGAGATCCCCAAGGATTGGAAAGCTGCCGCAGTCATCCCCCTCTTCAAAGGGGGAGACACCCTGGACCCAAACTGCTATAGACCTATATCCATCCTGCCCTGCCTATCTAAGGTCTTCGAAAGCCAAGTCAACAAACAGGTGACTGACCATCTCGAATCCCACCGTACCTTCTCCGCTGTGCAATCTGGTTTCCGAGCCGGTCACGGGTGCACCTCAGCCACGCTCAAGGTACTAAACGATATCATAACCGCCATCGATAAAAGACAGTACTGTGCAGCCGTCTTCATCGACCTCGCCAAGGCTTTCGACTCTGTCAATCACCATATTCTTATCGGCAGACTCAATAGCCTCGGTTTCTCGGATGACTGCCTTGCCTGGTTCACCAATTACTTTGCAGACAGAGTTCAGTGTGTCAAATCGGAGGGCATGCTGTCCGGTCCTCTGGCAGTCTCTATGGGGGTGCCACAGGGTTCAATTCTCGGGCCGACTCTTTTCTCTGTATATATCAATGATGTTGCTCTTGCTGCGGGCGATTCCCTGATCCACCTCTACGCAGACGACACCATTCTATATACTTTCGGCCCGTCATTGGACACTGTGCTATCTAACCTCCAAACGAGCTTCAATGCCATACAGCACTCCTTCCGTGGTCTTCAACTGCTCTTAAACGCGAGTAAAACCAAATGCATGCTTTTCAACCGATCGCTGCCTGCACCCGCATGCCCGACTAGCATCACCACCCTGGATGGTTCCGACCTTGAATATGTGGACATCTATAAGTACCTAGGTGTCTGGCTAGACTGCAAACTCTCCTTCCAGACTCACATCAAACATCTCCAATCGAAAATCAAATCAAGAGTCTGCTTTCTATTCCGCAACAAAGCCTCCTTCACTCACGCCGCCAAGCTTACCCTAGTAAAACTGACTATCCTACCGATCCTCGACTTCGGCGATGTCATCTACAAAATGGCTTCCAACACTCTACTCAGCAAACTGGATGCAGTCTATCACAGTGCCATCCGTTTTGTCACTAAAGCACCTTATACCACCCACCACTGCGACTTGTATGCTCTAGTCGGCTGGCCCTCGACTACATATTCGTCGCCAGACCCACTGGCTCCAGGTCATCTACAAGTCCATGCTAGGTAAAGCTCCGCCTTATCTCAGTTCACTGGTCACGATGGCAACACCCATCCGTAGCACGCGCTCCAGCAGGTGTATCTCACTGATCATCCCTAAAGCCAACACCTCATTTGGCCGCCTTTCGTTCCAGTACTCTGCTGCCTGTGACTGGAACGAACTGCAAAAATCGCTGAAGTTGGAGACTTTTATCTCCCTCACCAACTTCAAACATCAGCTATCCGAGCAGCTAACCGATCGCTGCAGCTGTACATAGTCTATTGGTAAATAGCCCACCCATTTTCACCTACCTCATTCCCATACTGTTTTTATACCGTTTTCTTTTTTTTTTTATTTACTTTTCTGCTCTTTTGCACACCAATATCTCTACCTGTACATGACCATCTGATCATTTATCACTCCAGTGTTAATCTGCAAAATTGTATTATTCGCCTACCTCCTCATGCCTTTTGCACACATTGTATATAGACTGCCCATTTTTTTTTCTACTGTGTTATTGACTTGTTAATTGTTTACTCCATGTGTAACTCTGTGTTGTCTGTTCACACTGCTATGCTTTATCTTGGCCAGGTCGCAGTTGTAAATGAGAACTTGTTCTCAACTAGCCTACTTGGTTAAATAAAGGTGAAATAAAAAAAAAAAAAAAAAATATTATCACTTAAATGGGTTACCAACATATTAAAATAACGATTTACATATTTGAATACAAACATATATTTTGATTAATTTATTCATATTCATCCACAAGATATAGTCCCGACATAAATCAAGGGTTGCTACTGAAGCCGCCTGGTCGTTCTTTTTATTGGTTTGGTTGCCAGAGACGTGACCCAGTAGTTGTCTTTTTGTTCTGCATCTTTGGACGTGACCCAGTCGATAGAAATAAACATAAGAATTATGCTGATTCTTGATTTCAACTAGCTGAGAGAAGGTGCCTGCCTGTCTCATCCCGACATGTTCATTACTATGCGACAGCTGGAGATCGGATTTCAATATTGAAACAATTTTTCAAATGTCGGAGAGACAGACATTAAGGTTAATACAAATCTCAGCTGTTTAACTAAATGTTAATCTAAAATAAATGTGAGATATCTAGATGCTTTTTATAGTGGAGATCATGTTTATAAATTGCCTGGCTGGGCTGATGAGACAGTGGGTTGCGCAGTCAAATGGAACAGGGTAATTAAAACCTGTTACTCCTACCCCTACTTTTTTGAACATTCTGTTAAAAATCACGCAACATTTCAGCGCCCTGCAACTCATGCCAGGAATATAGTATATGCATATGATTAGTATGTGTGGATAGAAAACACTCAGACGTTTATAAAACTGGTTAAATCAAGGCTGTGGCTATAACATAACGTGCGTTTCATCGGAAAGTGCAGGAAAAACTGATCACTGAAAATGGAAAAATATATTGCTGCGCGACTTGAACCCATTGATAAAGGTGAACCACAATTAATGAGGCTGAGGTTGCAGTACCTACAGCTTCCACACGGTGTCTAGAGTCTTGTCATTTGCCTACGATTTGTTTCTTGGTCAAACAGATGCAAGGCAGCGCAGTTCTTCAGGTCTAGGACCGGATATTTTGGTTGAGTTTCTAGCCGGACATTTTTCCAGACGGACAGCTATAGAATACTTTGTCTTGTGATTAATTTGATTGCTTATTAACGTTTACTAATACCTAAAGTTGCATTACAAAAGTATTTCGAAGTGTTTTGTGAAAGTTTATCGTCGACTTTTTGAATTTTAGAAACGCTGTTTTTTTTCGTTGATCACACAGTCTACATATAACGATATCTAGGCTATATATGGACCGATTTAATCGAAAAAAAGACCCAATAGTGATTATGGGACATCTAGGAGTGCCAACAAAGAAGATGGTCAAAGGTAATGAATGTTTTCTATTTTATTGTGCGGTTTGTGTAGCGCCGAATATGCTAATTATTTTGTTTACGTCCCCTGCGGGTCTTTTGTGGTGTTACATGCTATCAGATAATAGCTTCTCATGCTTTCGCCGAAAAGCATTTTAAAAATCTGACTTGTTGCCTGGATTCACAACGAGTGTAGCTTTAATTCAATACCCTGCATGTGTATTTTAATGAACGTTTGAGTTTTAACTAATACTATTAGCATTTAGCGTAGTGCATTTGCATTTCCAGAGCTCTAGATGGGACGCAAGCGTCCCGAGTAGAAGCAAGAGGTTTTAACATCATATATGTAGTTTGTGGGAACTTGTAGAATAGACATTGGTTAAAACTGCATTCCAGCCGATCAGCATTCAGGATTAGATCCAACCTTGTATAATATCTTGACAATTTGACTGCTGACATGCCAGGCATTTTAGGACCGTATCAACAGTGGACTAATGAAAATATCGTTTTTGAGTTAAATTCCCCTTTAAAACTTGAAACTACACACCTCTTAGTGGCCCCTTGTAGATGTGCAATGATCTGAAAGCAACATTTCAATAGGCTAACGTTACACATACTGTATCGATGATGATGATATTCTGTAGGCCTATTATTCAGCTCTAAATAGCCACTAGTGAGACTACATGAGATGAGATTTGGGACAGAGCTACCTGTGAAAATCCCGCCGCTACTCCCCTCCTCCAAAAACTGACTTCCGGACACTGCAACGTTGTTCCCTCCCTCTCCCGTTCCAAAACCAAACACTGATTAACGACACTCAGTATGAATTATGCGAGCGTACACGGTCGCTACCAGTGGACTTTCACTGCACGCACGTCCATTTAACGGATATCTGAACGTCTACTCGCCAGTGTCGGTTCTCGTGGACAGCATTTTGGGGATTTCTGAGAGGTCGCCGGTGGTTGGGTTTTTGAACTGAAGGTCCGAGAGGACTCCTTTCACCCGTGGCGGATTTTAATGACAAAGGAACGAACTGGGAGTTAAAATGACGCGAATTTGCAGGATGGAACATCTATCTCTTCTACTCTTGTTTTTATCGATGGGTAAGTTATATTTGAAAAAGGGTTGTCTAACGGTCTGATAATATCGTCATAATAACGCGTGTGCTGTCGTTTAGTGGGAACTATTAGATTGACATGCACACGCGGGCACGTTTTCACTTAAAACCTGATAAGAATCTCCATTGACAAAGCAATTAGTCAAATTAATTTAAAGGCAATGTTATCAACTGATTTTTAATGATCATGCTGTTCCTCCTAAATTAATTACACATGACTGAGTTTTACTAAATATGTGAATAGATTTCCCACGCCCAACTTCATCGTTACATGTAGGCTACCGTGGTTGGTCACAGGTGAGGGTGTGTGGCAATTTTCCATTTCAGCTCCTCAAATCCTGGTCGAAACTGTTTTAATCGTTCAATCAAAGGAATACGAGCGAGAACTTTTAATGAATTTAATGACATCAATTAAGTTGACAAGCCTTCACAATGGTCCAGTTACATGGAGGCACCATAACACGCGATGGGTAGCCGTCCAATTCGCATAGATCCCCTTGATAAATTGAACTAATGTAGTTGAACTTGGAATGGCGCACTGTCCACCACTGATGGACCTCTCTGTTATTATAGTCATTTGTTATCTTATCTCAGTGATCAAGGAAGAAATATAATTTTCGTTTAGTTGATCGGACCCATTTTATTTCACAACGGTGTGTAGGATGGGGAGTGTGTGTCAACGTATACTTTGCGTCGCTCAGGGCTTCCCTGTGTTCGTGTGAGCGGCTGAGTTTTTAAATTGGTGTGGTACTGTGAGATTATCAAATGTCAACAGTTAACATGTCTCCAGCCTTCCTGGAGCAGGGGATGTGTGTGCCCTTGAGCCATTCCCGATGGCTTTAAAGGCGTCCGCATGCTTCCCAGCCGAAACCGTTCGGAAGAGTTGGTGCATATATTATAACGATTTTTTTTCTTCGGTTGTTACGGCACACGTTAGTCACAAGCCGGATTCTCCCAACTTGTGACTGGTCAACAATAGGGATTCTACAGGAAAGTCTGTCATTTAACGAGATGACTCGCATTCATACACTTTATTTTAATTGAACTACTGCACCAAACAGCTTAGTTAAATTAGTTGTGCACTGAACAAAAATGTAAACGCGACGTAAAGTGTTGGACCCATGTTTCATGAGCAGAAATAAAAGATCACAGATATTTTTCATAGCACAGCTTTTCTCTCAAATTTGGTGCACACATTTATTTACATCCCTGTTTGTGATTGTTTCTCCTTTGCCAAGATAATATATCCACCTGACAGGTGTGGTATATCAAGATGCTGATAAAACGGCATGGTCATTACACAGGTGCACCTTGTGCTAGGGACAATAAAAGGACACTTTAAAATGTGCCGTTCTGTCACACAACACAGGGCCACATGTTTTGAGGGAGCGTGCAATTGTCATACTGGCTGCAGGAATGTCCACCAGAGCTGTTGCCAGAGAATTTAATGTTAATTTCTCTACCATAAGAGCCTATTTCTGCTAGATCTGAAATGTGGTCGGTGCTACTGTATGGATGGTGTGACACAATTACGAAGCCTAGGCGCACAGAGGTAGGCACACAGAGGTCAAATTGAGCTCCGTACTGGATCGCCGTGCACTTCTCAAATTTTGTAAGAATGTGGAGGGCTCCGTATTGACGTGAATGCTTGTGACGGTAGGGAGGTCCTGTATGAACACACACTGACTTCCATGACAACGTCCTTCACAACAGCTCTGCGCTGTTCGGCAAACTGCATGACTTCTGCAGAGGCCAAATCATTGTAAATACTGCACAGCCAAAGCAGACGGCAGATTGACAATGCCTCGCCGTTTAGCCGCCTCCATTGTCCTCAATCCGGTCTCGGCGCAGACCACTTGTATGGCATCGTGTGGGTGAGTGGTTTGCTGATGTCAATGTTGTGACGAGTGCCTTGTGGTGGTGGTGGGGTTATGGTATACAATAAATACATGCACACGACCCCAAACATGTTGATGACGTACGACTGCCCTAGCTCTCCAAAACCCTTATCTGTATTTACGGTTTTCAGCCGTTACATTTGCCCATTTGTTGCCTCCATGTTAACTACAATTCCTACGCTGTTTTAACAATTTTGGCAACATATGCTCATATGCCCCTTATCTTTCACATTGGCAATAAATAATTTTCTGTGTAAAAAAATATGCACTTCCTGTAGCAGTTTTGCGCAGATCAACAAGCTGTGTGCCTCCAGTTGACGAACGACACTTCCTCAGATTACAAACAGGTGTTCGGGGACGCTAGACTGCTAATTAGCACAGGTGGCCACTTATGTCTAACCTAAACAAGTGATATGGCCATGTGGGAACACTAAACCTAACTGGGCTGTCTCATATTGCCTGTTTACTCTGTGGCCCTCCGGCTGTTTGTTTGGATAAGAGTGGCTTAAGAGTTGCGTGGTAATATTAGTCACACTCCTAAGTGGTGTCCGACCAGTATAATATCCCTTCTCTTATGACGTAGGGTAAGTCAAAGCGATGACATCCCCAGAACCAGACTGTTCCAGCAATGTTTTATGGACCACCTTCCCTCAAACGTCTATTTCTCCAGTTCCTTGAGTGTCCTTGATATGTTAATCACTAAGGGTCCAACTAAGGCAGTGGTGTAGGATCATATTGGAATGCGGCCAACGTTACCATTAGAAGTAGTGTGATGGAAATGTTCCCAGAAGGCTTTGCTCTTTGGTTGTTCCATTTGGGATGTAACAGGGACTATTTCTGGGCTGTGGGGTCGTTCTTTTGAAAGCTGCTGGTGCGTCGTCCCTTTGTTCTTGCCAAATGAGCTGACCTCTTATCATTTTTCCTGATACTGTTCTTTGGTTTGTGGTGTGTGTGGGTGGGGGAGCATGTGTTGCTCCATGCTGGCCATGGCATGTGCACGCTCTTCCCCTCAGCCTGTTCAGACAAGCCTGGTGTGTGTGCATGTTTGCTGCTCTTTCCCCTATGCCCATCCAAACAAACCTGTACTTTATATAGGTCTTCTCTCTCTAGCTAGAGTAAGTGGTCTAGGCTGTTCTCTTCTCTAGCAAGACTGTCTCTCTCTATGGGTGCATCTAAATAGACTCTGGTGGCTTCCTTTCCTCAACTCCTTTCCTTCTACTGGATGTCATAAGGTGAAAGCACCAATCTGTAAGTCGCTCTGGATAAGAGCGTCTGCTAAATGACTTAAATGTAAATGTAAATGTACTCCAGTCTAAGAAGGTTACCATAGGCTTTGCTTTCCCCTGTTACTCTATGTCAGTGGGAATAAAGGAAAGGAGACGAGGAGAGGAACCGCTTCAGATTATTGATTCACCCGTTGAGTGCAGCGACGCTAAGGTTCAGGTGTCAATATGTGGGCCTTTTTATAGAACACACACCCACCCACACACACACTGTGGGTTTGGAATCACAGAGGAATCAAACCAAAGGTAGTATCTAAGTGTATATTTAGCCTGCCCTGTGCTAAATATATCCATGTATCTCAAATGTATGCGTATTGTTAAGCAGAGAGGCTTTCAAGAGGTTAGCGAAGGAAGTCTGATGTGGTAGGAACGCTGTCATTGTATGGGGGATTTTGCAGATTTGATGTATGCGGATCTGTCAATGACGTGTATGTGTGTGTCTTCTCTCTAGGTGTATCCCATGCCAGGGTGGTGTCTGTGTCCCCTGGCCCTCTGCTCCGTGTGGAGGGCCAACCTGTCTCACTGCGCTGTGATGTCACTGACTACGAGGGGCCCAGGGAGCAGGATTTTGACTGGACCATGCAGCAGGCGGAGGCGGGGTCTATCCAAGTAATCTCCACCTTCGACCCAAAGTATTCGGACTTGTCGCTAAGCGACCGGGTGGCCAGTGGGGACCTGAGCGTGGTGCGGCTGGGGGACAGCGTGGTGGAGCTGAGGATACAGGAAGTGAGGTCTTCAGACAGCGCCACGTACCTCTGCAGTACACCCAGTACGGACTCTGTCTTCAGCGGGAACTACGATGCAGGGGTAACGCTCAAAGGTGGGTCAGACACGAGTATGAGAGAGACTTCTAGACTGTCTTAACCATCAGTGTGGAATCACCGTATATCCATTTAGGAGAACTGTATTAACTTCAAACTAGATTAGTCAGATCTCCATTATGACTTCTAGTTTACATAGAGGCTGGCTGGGTTGGAAGACCCATACTGTGTGTGTGTTCATGTTCTCTTGTTGTGGTTCGTGTGGTCTATTGAACACGGCTCATATCCCTTGCTTACACATGACACGCTCTCTTAAGCTGGTGTGTTTGTCAGACCACACACACACACACACACGTGTGCGCTTATATACTGTATACACATGGACACAGCTGCACTTTCCTTATATGGACTGGTTCAGGATCAGCTATGTAACTTTAACCCCAATTATGCTAATCTGCTTTGGGGAGGGAACCGGTTCCTAGATCTGCTGCTTTGGGGAAACACTAGTGAGGGGTGATCAAGTGGTGATTTCACTCATGTTCACATGTTCAGTCTTCCAACACACACACACACTTGGAGAGCAGATTCCAGATGGGTGTATTTATCTCATGTCAAATGGGGGTTGTTATTTCTGTTGAGCTGACTGTTGCCCTGTTCTGAACAGTCTGTCTCAATGAGCTGAGGGAGAGGAAAAGAAAGAGGCTTAGTGGTGAATTATGCTGACGAGGAGAGCTGGAACAGGTAGAGGCGTGAGATTATATTGTAAAATCTAAGTGCTCTTGAACTAGTAGGTGATTTTTAGTCCTGCTTGTAGCCGTGCTGTAAAACAATGTTTCATGGTGGTGTAGTTGAACTAGTAGACGGTTTGTATACACAGTACAGTGAGATCCATTGATGTAACACCTTGTAGTGTACGTTAGTTTACTCTATGAAGAGTCACCTGTGTAGGTGAGGCAGTCTACTGACCTCCTATTGGTGTCTACGCAAACTGCATTCTCCACCAAAACTTTCAGTTTTGTGTTTGCTTTGCTCACTTGTCTATCTAATACATTATTTTCTTCCGGCTAAAGTGGCATTGACATGTATAATGCACATTGCATTCGAAAAGTATTCAGACCCCTTGACTTCTACATTTTGTTACGTTACAGCCTTATTCTAAAATGGATTAAATATATTTTTTTCCTCAATCTACACACTACACCATAATGACAAAGCAAAAACAGGTTTTTACATATATATATTTTTTACGTGTGTGTGTGTGGTGTGTGTGTGTATACAGTTGAAGTCGGAAGTTTACAAACACCTTAGCCAAATACATTTAAACTCTGTTTGACACAATTCCTGACATTTACTAGAAGGTAAAGATTCCCTGTCTTAGGTCAGTTAGGATCACCACTTTATTTTAAGCATGTGAATTGTCAGAATAATAGTATGATTTATTTCAGCTTTTATTTCTTTCATCACATTCCCAGTGGGTCAGAAGTTTACATACTAATTGAGTGTATTTGGTAGCATTGCCTTTAAATTGTTTAACTTGTGTCAAACGTTTCGGGTAGCCTTCCACAAGCTTCCCACAATAAGTTGGGTGAATTTTGGCCCATTCCTCCTGACAGAGCTGGTGTAACTGAGTCAGGTTTGTCGGCCTCCTTGCTTGCGCATGCTTTTTCAGGTCTGCCCACACATTTTCTAAAGGATTGAGGTCAGGCTTGGGGGTCATTGTCCATTTGGAAGACCCAATTTGTTTTTGCTCCCGCCCTGAACAGACTGAATGCTGCTTCTGCTATGACAACTATTCATGATCCACTGAATGGCTTTCAGCACGTTCAACATTAATAATGGCTTTCTGTTGGGCGATGTTCACTTTCTCCGTACCCGAACACAGACAGGAATATGTTTAGCTAGTTGGGGGGGGAAAGGGAGATTTTTAACTGAGTGTGACAGTGATTTGGCAGCTCCAGGACACTAAGTCCAATATCAAAGACTTGGTAGAATGGCAGCTTACTGAGCTTAGAGTAAGAAGGTTCATTAGAATATGAACACTTCAAAGCACAGTATCATTCTTGTTTAGAGGCTGAGGGAGCGGGAGTGAGGAAGAGCGTAAGAGAGGGAGTGCGATGAACAGACATTGCGAAAGAGCCACAGGCATACAGTCTCTCCCTCTCTTCCCCCCCCCCCCCCCCCCCCCTTCATTTCTCTTCTGTTTATTCAGCTATGATGGTCAGAGTAAACAGCGCTTCTCTCTCCTCTGATGTGGTTATCAAATCTAAACCCTCCTTACACATAGTGTTGACAGCAGCACCCCCCATTACACCCCTCACTGACAGCCTAAACCGTGTGTGTGTTTGGGGTGGGGGGGGAAAGGGGCAGATAAGGAAGATGCGCATGTGTAAACTTGACATTTGGTATTAATAGATTTTTCATGGATTATAAAATCAGTAATGACTCTTGGCGATGAAGAAGAACGAACATGATGACATTTTGAGATGTGTTGGCTTACGGCAACATCTGTTAGCGTTCTGTCACAATGACATTTTAGCATGCAGTAAAGAACCATGTCGCTGTAGTGAAGCAGCAAATTAACGACGCTAGCCGTGTGTGTGTGTAACTCTGTCCTTTCTCTACAGTCATTGCTAACACCCTGAAGGTGGCCCCGGAGGCCCCAGAGCCCGTGGTCCCCGAAGGTGGCGACATCACCCTCTCCTGCAACGTCACCCGCCACTTCACTGATCCCACCTACCTGTCCGTCACCTGGTCGCTACGGAGACCAGGCATCCCATTGGTGGATATCCTGACCGTTGGCCCAGATGGGGATGTGGTCACAGGAAGTGGCTCCGCCCAGCGCTATGCTGACGGAGGGCTCCGATTGGCTATTCGCAGAGATGGGGCATTTGGATTGGTTGTTGCCGGGGTGACGCAGGCTGATGCAGGGATGTACGTGTGCACGGGGAGGGAATGGATTCACGAGGAAGGGGGTCAGTGGAAGAACATCGTGGGGAAGACTGTGGAGATGGGAGCTGTGGCAGTCACACCTACAGGTAAAGGGGATGGGGTGTGTTTTGTATGTACTTTAGCATGTGAAACATTCAGCCGATCCTAAATCACTCCCCTTTGACCTTAACCCCGAGATATTTGCATATCTGTATGGTCTGGATTGGTATAAGCAGTGCAATGGAGCTTCCACAATATGGCTTCCACCTTACAGATGTAAAAATATCGAAGGGTTAGGACCAGCTGAGAGAGAGGGATCTGGGGGGTGGTTGTCGTTTCTATGGCCTCTACTTTATTTTAGCCTAGCAGCATTTCTTTGTGTTGGAGAGGCTCTTGACCCAGAGATCTATCTCAGCCCCTCCCCCTGTCAGGCCTTTATCCCTGGGTGTGTGAGGAACCCCTGACACACACACAGTGGTTGCCTGGGACACCATATCCCCTGAACCCTCTCCTGCATGGTGAGTGATTAAAATGGGGTGAGAGACTGAGGGACTAGCTCAGCAGGAAGACAACATGGAGGGACTGTGGACCTTCCTTTACATGCTGTATCTAAGTACAGACTAGTGTAGCCATGCAGCCACTATTGACTGTCTACTGAGATGCTAAAGTAAAGAGGATTGGAGAAGTCTAACAGGGGCCTTTGTCCTGGCTCTCTTGTCTAAACATACATAGTGAACTATAGTGAAGTCATCTCACCTACCAGATATCCCAGTCTCCCATAGTAGCAGTATCCAGGATTTAATTTGAGAAATATAACCCCCCCCCCCGAAAAAAAAAAAGCGTTTAGCTCCAGTTCAGTCTCTGGAGTCATGAGTCGTATCATGTTTTAATGTGATTTTCCTTGACTTTTCTTTCTATAGCTTTGAAACTCTTACCATTTAGCCTAAATCGTTCTCGGCGTATATTCACTTTTAATAGTTACCCATTTATACTTGACATTTTGTGGGTTCTAGAGCTTTTGAAATGGGCTTTTTTAATAAATAGTCATCCTTGATCTTCTATATGTGGGTCTTTCAACTTCTCACTGTTGGTTCTTTTGATCAGGATGGTTTTAATCAAGTTTTCCATGTTGAATCCCTTCTACTCCGTCTTCTCTTGATGTGTAGAGTACTTGTATCTCCATGTCCAACTGTGCTGGAGTGTTCTATATTTTCACCATATTGCTTCTACTTATCCAACCGGTCCAGTTCTACAGGTGTCTAGCAGTTAGGACCTAGGTGTTGTTTCCTTGTTTATTGGTTCTAACGGCAGCCATTTTGTCTTCTCCCTCCGCCTTCCAGCTCGTTCCTTGTCTGTCGTGGCCATGTCCAACACCACGCTCAACATGGACGACACCCTGACCCTCACCTGCCTGGTCTCCGCGGGTAACTTGGCCTCCCTGGCCCTGGAGGTCACCTGGCTTGTGGACGGACGCACAGCGGTCAGCCTGGGCCGTGACGGGGTGGTCTCAAACGGGTCCCCCTCGGTGGGGCTGGAGCGGACGGGGCCAGGGGAGTTTAGGCTGGTGGTGAGGGGGGTAAGGGGGTCTGACAAGGGGATGTACTCCTGTAGGGTCCGGGCCTGGGTCGGAGGAGGAAGAAGATGGTACCAGGCTGCAGAGAAGACCTCCAACCCAGTACAAGTTCTAGTCACACAGATCAGTGAGTGAAAGTGCTGTTAAAATATCTACTGTATGTTTTTTAGGTCTTGAAATGCAGTCCAACCAAGATTACCATATCTAACATACTATTAATAGCATTGGCCTCTCACTAGGCTTACTTTGAACACATGCTTCACCATGGCAGTACATCAGTGATGCCTTGTACTACAGAGACACACAGGAACGAACACACACACACACACACACACAGGCACCCGCAGAGTGAGCCTATCCTTTAGTCAAGCCTTTTTTCTGACATACCTGCCCCCACAGTGAAAAATATTGATTATTCATGCCTGTTAAGGCCTAGCTAACTCCTTTCTCTGGTTTTACACCCTGTTTCGCTTCCTCTCTCTATTTAACTGGTCAAGTCAGTTAAGTACAAATTCTTATTTACAATGACAGCATGGTTGCTCTGGGACCTAAGCGGTGGTGTAGGGTGTAACTGTATATGACCTGACAGGTTCAAGGTGCCGTGGTGTCACTCATGCCATCCTTCAGAGTGTGTGGGTGGTCGTGTAGGGATTCATTAGGGACCACCGTAGCAAAACATTTTGCAATGGATAAGTTCATGTCGTCCCTCCCAGTTTGGTATAGATTTTCATGACCTTTTAGGCCAGTGGTTCTTAACTGGTTTTTCCTCAGGACCCAAATTGAATCAGGCTGTCCCAATATTCTCATCGTGAAAAGAATCGACAAAATACAATCTGGATCTTTAAATGTTATATAGATAGCAAATATATGACAAGGGAACAACATTCCAACCTCTCATTGCCATTAATTCAATCCCCCCATATTCTTGATGAAGAATGTTAATGATGGTTTTGGGTTTCTGAACTTTAAATGTTATTAATCATTAGTTTTAAAAGGTACCTGAGGGGTGTCATAGCTGAGGGGCTACACCAGAAGTTGGTGGTTAAGCTTGGAACGTACTGAGTGTAGGGGAAATGATCACGTGGCAGGCATTGCTAAGGGGAGAGAGCCATGGATTAGTGATGAAAGGGGTACAGGTCATGTTTTAAGGGAGAAAAGTTTATGGTCCGTATCACTTAGTTTCCTGCCTAGCAATAAAGATACAATGTTTGTTCAGATGTGTAGGATGAGACTCAGCATAGGAGAAAGGATTAAATATCAGTGCTTGTGTGAATGACTTTGTCTAATGCGGCTGTATTGGCCCTCTGGGAAGAATAAACTTGGTTTGCACTTTCATAGTATCTAGAGTTTTTACACTGAAAATTAGAATCTAACAGTAATAAATTCACTGTTTTGAGACTTCCAAAATAGCATTGCTAATGGTGTTTTATATTGAAAACACTCTGAAGAAACCTCCTGTGACACACATTTGCGTCGCGATCCAGCAGTTGAGAATCGCTGCTTTAGGCTACGTGTTGTATTTGTGTGTGAGGAAATGCCATAAAGTCCATTGGGTTAGCATTAGCTTGATAATAAGCAACCCCACTGCTCCTAGTGTTGTGTTTCTGTGTGAGGAAATGCCATAAAGTCCATTGGGTTAGCATTAGCTTGATAATAAGCAACCCCACTGCTCCTAGTGTATGAAACCATCTTAGAAATCAGATGTTGAATGCGCCACACAGTAGCTGTTTATGCTGCAGTAGCTGTGGGGTTAAATCTGCTCTGGAACTAGGTCTGCCTGGTGCTGGTTCTCTAGAGTCCCAAACATGACGCTCCTCTGACACACACACACACACCAAACACTGTGCAGTGAAAATGGTCATGGAGGAAAGGAATGTGTAGCCAGAGGCCAGAGTGTAGGAGTTCCCTCTAGTACCATAGAGCCCTACACCAACAGACTCACCAACCATATGTATGTGTTGGTGGTTACTAGATGTCTGTTTTCTGTCTGCCATTGTGCATGTTGAGAGAAGTGCCCTGGGTTAAGCCTAGTGGGAGAGGGTCGTAGGCAAGGCCAGACATCAATGGAAGAGGAACTCTGCCTACGTCTGGAAGACACACATTCACACTCGCACCCAAATCCCATGAAATTCAGACCTACTACGCTGAGGAAATGGTAGTATACAGTGCCTTTGGAAAGTATTCAGACCCCTTGACCTTTTCCACATTTTGTTACGCAACAGCCTTATTCTAAAATTGATTAAATAAAAAGAAATCCTCAGCAATCTACATACAAAGCAAAAAACAGGTTTTTAGAAATGTTTGCACATTTATTAAACATTAAAAATACCTTATTTACATTAGTATTCAGACCCTTTGCTGTGAGACAAATTGAGCTCCGGTGCATCTTGTTTCCATTGATCAACCTTGAGATGTTTCTACAACTTGATTGACCAAGAACCCAATGGTCACTCTGACAGAGTTCCTTTGTAGAGATGGGAGAACCTTCCAGAAGGACAACCATCTCTGCAGCACTCCACCCATCAGGCCATTATGGTTTAGTGGCCAGATGGAAGCCACTCCTCAGTAAAAGGAACATGACAGCCCGCTTGAAGTTTGCCAAAAAGTATCTAAAGACACCCAGACCATGAGGGAAAAAGATTCTCTGGTCTGTTGAAACCAAGATTAAACTCTTTGGCCTGAATGCCAACCGTCACGTCTGGAGGAAACCTGGCACCATCCCTACAGTGAAGCATGGTGGTGGCCGAATCATGCTGTTTTTCAGCGGCAGGGACTGGGAGACTAGTCAGGATCGAGGCAAAGATGAACGGAGCAAAGTACCGAGAGATCTGAGTACTTTCTGAATGCACTGTATGTAGTAATGTGCATGCACACACACTCTCTACAGGATACCTCCAACCACCATAAACCTCTCTGTCCAACAGTAGAGGTGTAGTATAAAGAGTTGGAAGTCACTGTGTCCTTCTAATCCCCTATGGACCTGCAGAGGGGGCTACCCTGGTGCGTCTTTCCTTGACTGATTGGTACTATTGTTTGACTCTACATCTGCAGTCCATCACAACAATAGGTACTGTATGTCATAATGATGACGGAAGCATGACACACACCAGAGGTGGTACCTTAGTTGTGGAGGACGGGCTCATAGTAATCACTGGAACGGAATCAAAGGATTGGTAACATAAACATGGTTTCCAAGTGTTTATCATTCCATTTACTCCAATCCAGCCATTATTATGAGTCGTCCTCCCCTCAGCAGCCTCCTGTGGTTACACACGCACACACTTAATGAGCCATTCTTAAAGGTGCAATTTGCAGAAATCCTGTTTGCTAATATTCTAATAGTTTGCCTAATTTCAGTTTGTGACAAAACAAGCAGTCATTCTATAGATAATCACACTGTACCACCTAAACTGCTGTGAAATACCTTTTCAATAGCCCAAAATCTTGTTTTTAGTTGTTTGAGGCTGTTGCACAAAACCGAAAGTAAAATATGCCAAAACATTCAATGAGGATGACAGATCTGTAACTCACATTTCTATGTGAATTTGGTTGAGTCGCCCAAAAAGTGACCTATTACAACTTTAAGTTGCTGTTATTCTTCCTCCATCCTACAAACCCCCCTTTGGTGTTAGTGCTGTGCCACCTCTCCCATACAATCACCCAGAGTCACCATAGAGTTCAATGGGTTCTCTCCAGTGGAGGCTCCCGAGAGGAGGGGGAGGACCATCCTGAGTGAGTTTCATAAAAATAAACCGTTAAACATGAATGTTACACTTTAGATAAAACAATACAAAATATATTCACCAAATTATTGATTAAAACGCACTGTTTTGCAATGGTCTACAGTAGCCTCAACAGCACTCTGTAGGGTAGCACCATGGTGTATGAATGATTCACACCCTAGATCAGCTAGATGCAGGCAAGAGTGTGGAAGGTGGTATTGAATGTGTCACTCTCTCACCTTGATTACAAAAAATTACCTTGACCTGTGGACCTATGGTGACTTTCATTCATAGGCTAGGTTGTAGCAAACTCATGATGGGGATAGATTTGCTTATCATGTAGTAGCCTAAACCTATCAATGTTACATTGAGCTGGGTGAATCCAACATACTGGAACAGAAAATAAGACTAATCATAAAATAAATGATCATTCTCCCTCATCATAAACAGCACCGACCACCTCTGGTTCTCTCTCCAAATCACCTTCATGTCTTGAGTCAGGCTTCAGGATGCTCAGTGGCTGCTGTATACTGAGGGAGTGAAGGAAAAGTGATGATGGAGGGTGTTGACAGGGTGGCGACTGAGTGGAGGAATGCACTCTGGGTCATATCTGGTTCAACACAGACGCACACCACATGCTCAAACACCCCATGCTCAAACACCCCAGTGAAACCAGAGACCCTCCGATGAAGGCCGGAGCTTCTTGGCAGTGGAGAGAGTCCTCTGAGAACATTCCTTGGAACATGCTTAGTCCCTTTTCTTTCTCTCTCGCTCTCCTTTTCTCTCGCCTCGCTCATCCATCTGTCTCTCTGTCTTCACTCCAGATAGAACACCTGCTTGCTCTATCCTAATAATTAAATCTCCCCTTGGCATTTTGGTTTGTTGCACAGCATGTGTGTGAGACACACTAACTATATTGTGTGTGTGTGTGTGTGCGCAGACACATACTCTTGAGTGTGTTTATTATTTATTGGAACCAATGTTTAACTATTTTCATGAAATATACAGCATTTCATTAGTTCCGTCTGGTTTGTGTGGTAGTCTGTATGAACAGGTGAACTCGTTAGTAAACGTCTCTAGAGTTGAGATGGTCAGATAGTTCCCGTAGATTATAAACGGATGATATCTCTATGGTAACACACCCAAAAACTTGAAAAGGGCGCAGAACTCCACACTCAAACGTCACACAGTGTCGTACTCTTAGCTCCCAGGGAAACATGGTGGCTAAAGTATATTGTTCCCTTACTGAACGAGGTCAAAGTACAACTCATTTTATGTTCTTACCTGAACTTCATACTAACGTAAGATTGGATGACTTATTTCAAACACAGGCCAGGCTGTGTTTACCGTTGACACTCCAGACCTGTATTAACCCCCCCCCCCCCCCCCAGAGATATTTGGCAGTTAACACTGTGTCAGCTTGCCCCTGCTGACACAACCCTAAGACAGGTCTGATCCAAATCAATTGAAACACAAACTGGTTTTATCATGGCTTTTAATCAACTGAAATGTCCTCCGAAGTGTCTGTCTGTTTAGCGAATGTGTGTGCTTGTGTGTGTGTGCTTGTAGTTTTTTTTATAGGTCACACTTTTAAAACCTCTCTGGGATATTCGGGAAGGTAGCATACCACCTCAACAGCCAGTGAAAGTGCAGGACGCCAAATTCAAAACAACAGAAATCTCATAATTAAAATTCCTCAAGCATACAAGTATTTTACACAATTTTAAAGATAAGCTTCTTGTAAATCCAGCCACAGTGTCCGATTTCAAATAGGCTTTACGGCGAAAGCACCACAAGGATTATGTTAGGTCAGAGCCAAGTCAAAGAAAAACACAGCCATTTTTCCAGCCAAAGAGAGGAGTCACAAAAAGCAGAAATACAGACAAAATGAATCACTAACCTTTGATGATCTTCATCAGATGACACTCATAGGACTTCATGTTACACAATACATGTATATTTTGTTTGATAAAGTTCATATTTATATAAAAAAAATCTCAGTATACATTGGCGTTATGTTCAGTAGTTCCAAAAACATCCAGTGATTTTTGCAGAGAGCCACATCAATTTACAGACATACTCATCATAAATGTTGATGAAAATACAAGTGTTATGCATGGAACTTTAGATAAACTTCTCTATAATGCAACCGCTGTGTCAGATCTCAAAAACACTTTTTCAAAAAAGCACACCATGCAATAATCTGAGTACAGTGCTCAGACAATAAAACAGACAAAAAGATATCTGCCATGTTGTGCAGTCAACAGAAGTCAGAAATAGCATTAGAAACATTCACTTACCTTTGATCTTCATCAGAATGCACTCCCAGGAATCCCAGTTCCACAATAAATGTTTGATTTGTTCGATAAAGTCCCTCATTTGCCCAAATACCTCCTTGTTTTACACGTGTTTAGTACACAATCCAAAGTCACGACGCGCCGGCAAGTCCATGCGAAAGTTCAGTTGAAAGTTATATTACAGTTCGTAGAAACATGTCAAACGAAGTATAGAATCAATCTTTAGGATGTTTTTATCATAAATCTTCAATAATGTTCCAACCGGATAATTTCTTTGTCTGGAACGCGAGCTAACTTTCACATGAACACGCGTTACGAGCTCATGACACTCTACCAGACACCTGGCTCAAACAGCCCTTATTAGCCCCCACTTCACAGTAGAAGCATCAAACAAGGTTCTAAAGACTGTTGACATCTAGTGGAAGCCTTAGGAAGTGCAATATGACAAATATCCCACTGTATCTTCGATAGGGCATGAGTTGAAAAACTACAAACCTCAGATTTCCCACTTCCTGGTTGGATTTTTTTCTCTGGTTTTTGCCTGCCATATGAGTGCTGTTATACTCACATCATTCAAACAGTTTTAGTAACTTCCGAGTGTTTTCTATCCAAATCTACTAATAATATGCATATATTAGCAACTGGGCCTGAGTAGCAGGCAGTTTACTCTGGGTACCTTATTCATCCAAGCTACTCAATACTGCCCCCCAGTCCCAAAGAAGTTAAGACAAGCAAGCGCCTAATCCTGAATGTGGTTAGTTTGTAGAACAGTGGTTGTCAACCCCTATGCTGTGCTAGGCTATACCCAAACCATGTCTGTTTTTCAATGCGACCTTTCAAGTAAACAGAACTGTGGTTCTAGTTAGAGTGCACCTGAGATAGCACCCCAGTCTTTAGCCACAACCACAACCCAGAAGTAGCTGTATGAAGAACATTTAATGTATTCTATATCTCTATGGTCCATACCAACCAGTTGGGAACCACAGCCAGGCTAATGGAAACCTAGTTGTGGTGTTCGGTTTCAAAATGTGCATTAGTCTTGTTTTTGTTGAGGGCCATTACCTTCTTCATCAGAGCAGAGTAGTGTTCTTCACTGCCTGGTATCAGCTCTCTACTGGGTGGACTAGATTTCAGCTTTCTATTCCCTTAACAAATGGCCCTGGAACAGCTCTTGTCCTGTGCATAATGCCTCAGTTTATCCGGTCTTGGGTAAGTAGGGGAGGGTGGGTGTGTACTTGTGTGGGCACGCGAGTTTGTTATAATGTATGTTTCGTTCCATTTGTAGGCCATTAGCAGGAAATGTGTTTGAGTCGTTCTGCAGTGTGAGTATTCCTTTGGTCTATTAATGGAGCTACTGTGTGTGTGTGTGTGTGTGAGAAAGATGGATGAGGGGTGTGAAAGCGGCGGAATGGGCACATGGCTAATTGGCGGGGATTCTCTCCTCGCAAAGGAAGGAGGATTTTCGCAGATGATCTTGTGATGATCCTCACAGCAGTGTAGCAGATGGTGCATGATTCAGCCCCTGTGACGTCCAAATGACACAACGTGGAAAACCCATGACCCCACACACACACACACACACGCACTAATCGAGATCAAGGAATATGTGTGTTCCCTGTTCATTGGAGCATAAAGGGACAATCTGTAGACTAGAGGTCTGACTGAGATACCAGCCCCATCACCTACTGAGACCCAACACACACTCCGCCACTGACACTTAACATTGATACACTGTGTGTGAGTGTTTGAGAAGTCTGATTGCCCCATTTGCGCGCACACACTAGGAATGGGGTTTAGAAAAAATGTCACTATTTGAATAGTATCATGAATTTTTGTCAGATATCTAGATATTCGTAATAATTTTAGTATTTTATTTATTTTTTGCTTAAGTTTTTAACCTGAGCACTGCTGTGGGAAGGAGAGAGGCTGATGCTCTGCTGAGGGGCCAGTGAGATGGGGGCTAGCGAGACGAGTACCCAAGGCAAGCCGACTACAGCCAAGACGGGCTAACTAGAAGCAATTTTTCATCCCATTTATCAATACCTGTCTGGATTGCAGGAGCCTAGAAGCTAGCTAGCCAGCTATAGCTAGCTAGGCTAATTGAGGCCATATGCTGTGCTTTCTCCCCAACCCCATTCAGATAAGACAGCCTACCTGTTGGTTATTTTTGTTCTATATTGCACTGCATTAGTGAACTCTCATTCCACTTGCTACACATTGAGCCTCTTTGCCGTTTTGATTGGCCAACATAACCAACAAGCTACACACGTGAAGGCTAACAGTATTTTATGTCATGAATTACATTAAAGTTCATTTTTATTAAATTCATAATTTGAAAGGTCATGGTATAACAATGTCATATGGATATTTTACCTTAGAAAGGGTGTTTTTAAAGTATTTTTCTCTCTCACAAATGAGTACTCCCAATTATTTGAATACTAACGCCCGTTCGGATATTCAGATAACCGTGCACATCCCTAACGCACACACACACCACCCATTGGATTCATGGCTACAGACAGGGAAGAGCTCTGCTCACCACTACCTTAGTGGCTGTGAAGTGGCTTCCAGATGATTCCTTTTTAACTAACTGGTCTGGTTCTGTGTACAGCGGGAGTCAACATGTTACACTACCCTGAATGCACTAAGGTGGATGTTATTTCACCATGTCCCTTTACTGACATTTAGAGTCTGTTTATTAATGTTTCTCTCTCTTCTCCCCCCCCCCCATCTTTCTGTCCCTCCCTCCAGAGCCTAATTTCGCAGTGACCCTTACCCCTTCGTCGACCCCGCAGGTCACAGGTGACCCCACAGAGCTGGCGTGTCATGTGACCAACATCACCCACTTCCTTGCAGGGGGCCGACTGGGCGTGACCTGGGAGTACACACCACTTCCTGGTCCACCTGGCGACCGCCTGACAACCACACAGACCACCCTCCCTATTGGTTCCCTGGATGCCCATGGCAACCTGAAGTCTGGGACGCTGTACCGTGATAGGTTGGAGTCTGGTGCCATCGTTCTGACCCGAGTAGAGCCGGATACATTCAAGCTCCGCTTCCTACGCACACAGGTGTGTGTGTGTGTGTGTGTGTGTGTGTGTGTGTGTGTGTGTGTGTGTGTACCTCAAGCACAATCATTTGTTAGACAGACAAGTTTGTATTAAAGCAAGAGCTGCTAACAAGGTGTGTGTGTGTGCCGTCAGGACGTGGACATGGGGGCGTATGCGTGCAGTGTGACAGCGTGGACTCCCTCTAGGCAGGGTGGAATGGAGGAGGCAGCAGAGTTCCTCACCCCCCCTCTGACCGTCCGATGGGAACCCAAACGTATGTAGTGATGACGCTCTCATATCATCTCGCTCTTCTCCTCCCTCCTTCCTTTTTTATTTCTCTTTTGATGAAACCACCTGAATATAGCAATGTTGCTATTTAATACATTTTTCATTCTGCTATGTTAATTTGTTTTCTATGTGATGTGTTTGAGGTAATAAGGGACGTGTGTTCTGGATGGGAGTCCAAGCTAGAGGATGTAAAACATTACCATGTAACCTTGGCTTGTTTCATGTTGGCTGCTCAACAAACATGGCAGAGGAAGTTGAGGCGCCAATGTATGTCTGACAACAGGAAAGCCTGTACCATGGCACACCACAAGTCTAGGGCACACACACACACAGTGTCAGTCAGTTTGGCGTGTGAGTGTTTGTATTTTATTATGGAGCCCCATTAGTTCCTGCCAACGCAGCAGCTACTCTTCCTGGGGTCCATACAAAACATGGAACATGACATAAAACAGGACAAGATTAGCTCATGGACAGGACTATATACAATCGGGAGGGTGGTCTACTTGATGTAGAGTTCCATGTAGTCATGGCTCTATGTAGTACTGTGCGTTGTCTGTTCTGGACTTGGGGACTGTGAAGAGACCTCTGGTGACATGTCTTGTGGGGTATGCATGGGTTTCTGAGATGTGAGCTAGTAGTTTAAACAGACAAGCTCAGTGCATTCAGCTTGTCAACACCTCTTACAAAAACAAGTAGTGATGAAGTCAATCTCCTCCACTTTCAGCCGGGAGAGATTGACTTGCATATTATTAATGTTAGCTCTCTGTGTACGTCCAAAGGCCAGCCGTGCTGCCCTCTTCTGAGCCAATTGCAGAAGTCCCTTTTTGTGGCTCCTGACCACACGACTAAACAGTAGTCTACGTGCGATATAACTAGAGCCTGTAGGACCTGCCTTGTTGATACTGTTGTTAAGAAGGCAGAGCAGTGCTTTATTATGGACAGACTTCTCCCCATTTTAGCTACTGTTGTAAACTGTTTTGACCTTGACAGTTTACAATCCAGGGTTACTCCAAGCAGTTTAGTCACCTCAACTTGCTCAATTTCCACATTATTTCTTACAATATTTAGTTGAGGTTTTAGGGGTTAGTGAATGATTTTGTCCCAAATACATTGCTTTTAGTTTTAGAAATATTTAGGACTAACATATTCCTTGCCACCCACTTTGAAACTAACTGCAGCTTTTTGTTGAGCATTGCAGTCATTTCAGTCGCTGTAGTAGCTGCTGACGTGTATAGTGTTGAGTCATTTTTTTCAAAGCAGGTGGCATGACATTGGTAAAGATTGAATTAAGTAAGGGACCTAAACAGCTGCCCTGAGTGACAGCTATGAGTCCAAGTTTCCACTGTTGATTTGAGTCTAAATAGTTCTCAACAGTCGCCCTTCGGCTTCCAGATTCTCACAAAATAACCTTTTTACACACACTCACCCAAACTGAACTCTGTGAACCCCGTAAAGCTGGTTAGATGATGGCGATCTAGTGTAAAAGCTATTGAATAGAGATGAGGATATACAGTAGGGAGTTTGTATTTTTCTCCCCCTTCTAGTTCTGACTGTCTTCCTCTGTTTCCTCCCAGCAACTCTGGGAATCCCCTTCTCTCTCTGTTCATCTCTCAATCTCTCCCTCTTCGTCTCACTCTCTCTGTCCATCTTTCTCTGCAGAGCTCAGTCAGTGTCTTTGTCCATTCATGAAGTCCGGACTTTCCTACTGATGGTCTGTCCACTCAGTCCCTGTGGCTACTACTGACAGCTGGTTGTTAGGTTAGAGTAGCTGTGGTTGCAGAGCGTCTGACTGTTTACTGTCTGTCTGTAGTCCCGGTTACTCCTTACCACTCTACTAGCCTCAGGCTCTATCTTGATTGATTGCACTGCTTCCCTTGCCATTACCTCGGTACCCGGCCCACACTATCACACAAATCCCAGTTGCTCTCATGGTCCTTGATTTAGGTTGCGCTCCAGGCAGCTTTCTAAGTCATAAAGTCAGTCCGATTGACTGACTCACTGATTATTAATTGATTGATTGATCTGTCTCCCTCCAGGTCCATCTCTAACCGCCGTGGCACAGCGTGTGCGTGAGGCGGTGGCGGGCGGAGCCACTTTTGAGATGAGCTGTACCATATCCCTTGTGCACTTGCAGGACCCGGGCTACTCTGTGCTGGTGCAGACTCAGGACAGTGTGGACTCTGCCACTAGAACCGTCCTCTCTCTCAGTCCTGACTCTGTACTACAACATGGAGGGGCTACAGACCCTAACCGCAGGTACACACAGTACTGAGCAGTATGTATCATAAGATGAATGAAGTTGTTGTGTTATTACTAGTGACCTATGTTGAAAGTAAACTGGGTTCTGGCTCCCAGGGACAGCCTGGTTCTGACTAAGACTGGTCCGGCTGAGTTCCGCTTCCGTCTGGCCGGAGTGCAGCAGGCTGACAGGGGCTTCTACTGGTGTGACATCACTGCCTGGACCAAACAACCAGGCCAGGCCTGGACCAAAGCTGTCAGCGCCAAGTCTAACAAGGTCCAGATCAACTTCCAGGAGACTGGTACGAGGATAGAACACACACTCTGACCACCACTGAGCTACATACAATATCTTCTGTGTCCTACTGAGTCTATACCCACTAGACTTTTACTGAAGCTCACACATTAACTCTAAATATACTCTCTCATATGAACTCTAAATATACTCTCTCATATGAACTCTAAATATACTCTCTCATATGAACTCTAAATATACTCTCTCATATGAACTCTAAATATACTCTCTCACATGAACTCTAAATATACTCATATGAACTCTAAATATACTTTCTCACATGAACTCTAAATATACTTTCTCACGTGAACTCTATATATACTCTCTCACATTCCCTGCATCGGCCTAGTTGGCTGTATTTGATGTTCGTGGGAGAGAAATGTAACTAATTACTGAAACCTCTATTACTGTCTCTGTGGAGGTAGACCTCTTGAGCACGCTCTCTCTCTACATCTCTCTCACTGTGGAAAGACACGCTCTCTCTCTTACATTTGAGTCATTTAGCTGTCTTAGAGGAGCAAATATAGTAAAGTGCCTTGCTCAATGGCACATCAGCAGATGTTTCACCTAGTCGGCTCAGGGATTCGGACTAGCAACCATTCGGTTACAGGTCCAACGCTCCTAACCGCTAGGCTACCTGCAGCCCTTCTTCCTCTCTGTGGGGTGGAAGCTTCAAAACGGCACCCCATAACCAACCTCTCCTGGACAAATCAGTTAGAAGCCGCAATGATCCGTATCACTGGCTCTCTTTCTCGTGTGTGTGTTGAACATGTGTTAGAGGAGACACCATACTAAGTCCCTCTGTAGGTGCTTATCCACACACACACGCACTAGAGGTCGACCGATCATGATTTTTCAACGCCGATACCGATTATTGGAGGACCAAAAAAGGCGATACAGATTAATCAGCCAATTTTTTTATTTTATTTTTACATTTGTAATAATGACAATTACAACAATACTGAATGAACACTTATTTTAACTTAATATAATACATCAATAAAATAGCCTCAAATAAATAATGAAACATGTTCAATTTGGTTTAAATAATGCAAAAACAAAGCGTTGGAGAAGAAAGTAATATGTGCCATGTAAAAAAGCTAACGTTTAAGTTCCTTGCTCAGAACATGAGAACATATGAAAGTTGGTGGTTCCTTATAACATGAGACTTCAATATTCCAAGGTAAGAGGTTTTAGGTTGTAGTTAATACAGTATTTTATAGGACTATTTCTCTCTACCATTTTCTATTTCATATACCTTTGACTATTGGATGTTCTTATAGGCACTATAGTATTGCCAGTGTAACAGTATAGCTTCCGTCCCCCTCCTCGCCCCTACCTGGGCTCGAACCAGGAACACATCGACAACAGCCACACTCGAAGCATCGTTACCCATCGCTCCACAAAAGCCGCGGCCCGTGCAGCGCAAGGGGAATAACTACTCCAAATCTAAAAGCACGTGACGTTTGAAACGGTATTAGCGCACAAACAGCTAACTAGCTAGCCATTTCACATTGGTTACACCAGCCATTAGGCTGATAGGCTTGTAGTCATAAACAGCGCTGTGCTTGTGAAGAGCTGCTGGCAAAACGCACAAAAGTGCTGTTTGAATGAATGATTACGACCTGCTGCTGCTCAGTCAGACTGCTCCATCAAATCAGACTTAATTATAACATAATAACACACAGAAATATGAGCCTTTGGTCATTAATATGTTCGAATACGGAAACAATCATTTCGAAAACAAAACGTTTATTATTTCAGTGAAATACGGAACCGTTCAGTATTTTATCTAACGGGTGGCATTGTTATGAAAACTTGAAATCGGCCATTCCGATTAATCGGTCGACCTCTAACACACACACACACTCTGACTGGCTCAGTGAGCTGAGAGGAGCTGTTTGGACTAGCACCTTTGAAAGACCTGGCGAAGGACCAGTGTTAGGGGTGTAAACACAGTGAATGAAACCCCTGACCTCTAACCTCTGTGTGTTCCTTCCTGTAGGCCCCTTGTTCGCTGTGGCCATCCGCTCTGACACCACCACTCTTTATCCCTGGGAGACCGCCAAGATGGTGTGTGCCCTCAGCGTCTCTGGAGCATCCCCCAAGTCAGGTAGGGGACGACACACACACTCATCAGGTGATGACTGTATCCATAAGACACAACCTTCCAGTGTTGAGACAGACTGAGTTAATTAGTTTCTTATCAGCTCTCCTGTTCACATCTCTCCATCCTCTCCTCCCTTCCTCCTGTCCTCCTCCTGCCTCTCCTATCACTGTTCTCCCAGCTCAGGGAGGAGTGCAGTGTGATCTCTTATTGGAAGTCATTCTCTCTTATCAACTATCACTTTGTCTTCCGCTCCCTCCCTCAGCTATTAGATTACCTAACTCTGTGTCTCTGTCTGTCGGTCTCTGTGTCCTTTCTCCTCCTCCTCTCTGTCTCTTTCACATGTTATCGTTCTATATTCTTCAGTCCAGTCTAACACGAGATCGGTCAGAGATCAGAACAGTGTTCTGCTCATAGCAGCTGTGTGTGTTTGTCTGAATGTGATTGTGTGATTATGCAAGGGGGGGGGGTCATCATTTTTCAGAACCCCAGCTGTCGGTGTGTGTATGGATTCACATGCATACACACACATACGCCTTCCTGTTATTCACGTGCATATCAGAGAACGTAATGGAATGTCATGGTAATCTTATGGGCAGTTGCAGCTTCTTTTCCTGATGGTGGAACATAGCAGTTACCTACAGGGAGACAGCTGGAAGGCTGCAGGGGAATGGTATTACTGAACTACACTGTTAGTCTGTTAGTTAGTTACCTACAGGGAGACAGCTGGAAGGCTGCAGGGGAATGGTATTACTGAACTACACTGTTAGTCTGTTAGTTAGGGGAGACAGCTGGAAGGCTGCAGGGGAATGGTATTACTGAACTACACTGTTAGTCTGTTAGTTAGTTACCTACAGGGAGACAGCTGGAAGGCTGCAGGGGAATGGTATTACTGAACTACACTGTTAGTCTGTTAGTTAGTTACCTACAGGGAGACAGCTGGAAGGCTGCAGGGGAATGGTATTACTGAACTACACTGTTAGTCTGTCAGTTAGTTAGTTACCTACAGGGAGACAGCTGGAAGGCTGCAGGGGAATGGTATTACTGAACTACACTGTTAGTCTGTTAGTTAGTTACCTACAGGGAGACAGCTGGAAGGCTGCAGGGGAATGGTATTACTGAACTACACTGTTAGTCTGTTAGTTACCTACAGGGAGACAGCTGGAAGGCTGCAGGGGAATGGTATTACTGAACTACACTGTTAGTCTGTTAGTTAGTTACCTACAGGGAGACAGCTGGAAGGCTGCAGGGGAATGGTATTACTGAACTACACTGTTAGTCTGTTAGTTAGTTACCTACAGGGAGACAGCTGGAAGGCTGCAGGGGAATGGTATTACTGAACTACACTGTTAGTCTGTTAGTTACCTACAGGGAGACAGCTGGAAGGCTGCAGGGGAATGGTATTACTGAACTACACTGTTAGTCTGTTAGTTACCTACAGGGAGACAGCTGGAAGGCTGCAGGGGAATGGTATTACTGAACTACACTGTTAGTCTGTTAGTTACCTACAGGGAGACAGCTGGAAGGCTGCAGGGGAATGGTATTACTGAACTACACTGTTAGTCTGTTAGTTAGTTAGTTACCTACAGGGAGACAGCTGGAAGGCTGCAGGGGAATGGTATTACTGAACTACACTGTTAGTCTGTCAGTTAGTTAGTTACCTACAGGGAGACAGCTGGAAGGCTGCAGGGGAATGGTATTACTGAACTACACTGTTAGTCTGTTAGTTACCTACAGGGAGACAGCTGGAAGGCTGCAGGGGAATGGTATTACTGAACTACACTGTTAGTCTGTTAGTTACCTACAGGGAGACAGCTGGAAGGCTGCAGGGGAATGGTATTACTGAACTACACTGTTAGTCTGTTAGTTACCTACAGGGAGACAGCTGGAAGGCTGCAGGGGAATGGTATTACTGAACTACACTGTTAGTCTGTTAGTTAGTTACCTACAGGGAGACAGCTGGAAGGCTGCAGGGGAATGGTATTACTGAACTACACTGTTAGTCTGTTAGTTAGTTACCTACAGGGAGACAGCTGGAAGGCTGCAGGGGAATGGTATTACTGAACTACACTGTTAGTCTGTTAGTTAGTTACCTACAGGGAGACAGCTGGAAGGCTGCAGGGGAATGGTATTACTGAACTACACTGTTAGTCTGTTAGTTAGTTAGTTACCTACAGGGAGACAGCTGGAAGGCTGCAGGGGAATGGTATTACTGAACTACACTGTTAGTCTACAGGGAGACAGTTAGTTACCTACAGGGAGACAGCTGGAAGGCTGCAGGGGAATGGTATTACTGAACTACACTGTTAGTCTGTTAGTTAGTTACCTACAGGGAGACAGCTGGAAGGCTGCAGGGGAATGGTATTACTGAACTACACTGTTAGTCTGTTAGTTAGTTACCTACAGGGAGACAGCTGGAAGGCTGCAGGGGAATGGTATTACTGAACTACACTGTTAGTCTGTTAGTTAGTTACCTACAGGAGACAGCTGGAAGGCTGCAGGGGAATGGTATTACTGAACTACACTGTTAGTCTGTTAGTTAGTTAGTTACCTACAGGGAGACAGCTGGAAGGCTGCAGGGGAATGGTATTACTGAACTACACTGTTAGTCTGTTAGTTAGTTACCTACAGGGAGACAGCTGGAAGGCTGCAGGGGAATGGTAGTCTGAACTACACTGTTAGTCTGTTACTACACTGTTAGTCTGTTAGTTACCTACAGGGAGACAGCTGGAAGGCTGCAGGGGAATGGTATTACTGAACTACACTGTTAGTCTGTTAGTTACCTACAGGAGACAGCTGGAAGGCTGCAGGGGAATGGTATTACTGAACTACACTGTTAGTCTGTTAGTTACCTACAGGAGACAGCTGGAAGGCTGCAGGGGAATGGTATTACTGAACTACACTGTTAGTCTGTTAGTTAGTTAGTTACCTACAGGAGACAGCTGGAAGGCTGCAGGGGAATGGTATTACTGAACTACACTGTTAGTCTGTTAGTTAGTTACCTACAGGGAGACAGCTGGAAGGCTGCAGGGGAATGGTATTACTGAACTACACTGTTAGTCTGTTAGTTAGTTACCTACAGGAGACAGCTGGAAGGCTGCAGGGGAATGGTATTACTGAACTACACTGTTAGTCTGTTGTTAGTTACCTACAGGGAGACAGCTGGAAGGCTGCAGGGGAATGGTATTACTGAACTACACTGTTAGTTAGTTAGTTACCTACAGGAGACAGCTGGAAGGCTGCAGGGGAATGGTATTACTGAACTACACTGTTAGTCAGGAGACAGCTGGAAGGCTGCAGGGGAAGTTACCTACAGGGAGACAGCTGGAAGGCTGCAGGGGAATGGTATTACTGAACTACACTGTTAGTCTGTTAGTTAGTTACCTACAGGAGACAGCTGGAAGGCTGCAGGGGAATGGTATTACTGAACTACACTGTTAGTCTGTTAGTTACCTACAGGGAGACAGCTGGAAGGCTGCAGGGGAATGGTATTACTGAACTACACTGTTAGTCTGTTAGTTAGTTACCTACAGGGAGACAGCTGGAAGGCTGCAGGGGAATGGTATTACTGAACTACACTGTTAGTCTGTCAGTTAGTTAGTTACCTACAGGGAGACAGCTGGAAGGCTGCAGGGGAATGGTATTACTGAACTACACTGTTAGTCTAGTTAGTTAGTTACCTACAGGGAGACAGCTGGAAGGCTGCAGGGGAATGGTATTACTGAACTACACTGTTAGTCTGTTAGTTTACAGGAGACAGCTTAGTTACCTACACTGTTAGGAGACAGCTGGAAGGCTGCAGGGGAATGGTATTACTGAACTACACTGTTAGTCTGTTAGTTAGTTACCTACAGGAGACAGCTGGAAGGCTGCAGGGGAATGGTATTACTGAACTACACTGTTAGTCTGTGCAGTTAGTTACCTACAGGAGACAGCTGGAAGGCTGCAGGGAATGGTATTACTGAACTACACTGTTAGTCTGTTAGTTAGTTTACCTACAGGAGACAGCTGGAAGGCTGCAGGGGAATGGTATTACTGAACTACACTGTTAGTTAGTTAGTTACCTACAGGGAGACAGCTGGAAGGCTGCAGGGGAATGGTATTACTGAACTACACTGTTAGTCTGTTAGTTACCTACAGGGAGACAGCTGGAAGGCTGCAGGGGAATGGTATTACTGAACTACACTGTTAGTCTGAACTACACTGTTAGTCTGTTAGTTACCTACAGGGAGACAGCTGGAAGGCTGCAGGGGAATGGTATTACTGAACTACACTGTTAGTCTGTTAGTTAGTTACCTACAGGGAGACAGCTGGAAGGCTGCAGGGGAATGGTATTACTGAACTACACTGTTAGTCTGTCAGTTAGTTAGTTACCTACAGGAACTACACTGTTAGTCTGTTAGTTAGACAGCTGGAAGGCTGCAGGGGAATGGTATTACTGAACTACACTGTTAGTCACTGTTAGTTAGTTACCTACAGGGAGACAGCTGGAAGGCTGCAGGGGAATGGTATTACTGAACTACACTGTTAGTCTGTTAGTTAGTTACCTACAGGGAGACAGCTGGAAGGCTGCAGGGGAATGGTATTACTGAACTACACTGTTAGTCTAGTTAGTTAGTTACCTACAGGGAGACAGCTGGAAGGCTGCAGGGGAATGGTATTACTGAACTACACTGTTAGTCTGTTAGTTACCTACAGGGAGACAGCTGGAAGGCTGCAGGGGAATGGTATTACTGAACTACACTGTTAGTCTGTTAGTTAGTTAGTTACCTACAGGGAGACAGCTGGAAGGCTGCAGGGGAATGGTATTACTGAACTACACTGTTAGTCTGTTAGTTAGTTAGTTACCTACAGGGAGACAGCTGGAAGGCTGCAGGGGAATGGTATTACTGAACTACACTGTTAGTCTGTTAGTTACCTACAGGGAGACAGCTGGAAGGCTGCAGGGGAATGGTATTACTGAACTACACTGTTAGTCTGTTAGTTAGTTACCTACAGGGAGACAGCTGGAAGGCTGCAGGGGAATGGTATTACTGAACTACACTGTTAGTCTGTTAGTTAGTTACCTACAGGGAGACAGCTGGAAGGCTGCAGGGGAATGGTATTACTGAACTACACTGTTAGTCTGTTAGTTAGTTACCTACAGGAGACAGCTGGAAGGCTGCAGGGGAATGGTATTACTGAACTACACTGTTAGTCTGTTAGTTAGTTAGTTACCTACAGGGAGACAGCTGGAAGGCTGCAGGGGAATGGTATTACTGAACTACACTGTTAGTCTGTTAGTTAGTTACCTACAGGGAGACAGCTGGAAGGCTGCAGGGGAATGGTATTACTGAACTACACTGTTAGTCTGTTAGTTACCTACAGGAGACAGCTGGAAGGCTGCAGGGGAATGGTATTACTGAACTACACTGTTGTCTGTTAGTTAGTTAGTTACCTACAGGAGACAGCTGGAAGGCTGCAGGGGAATGGTATTACTGAACTACACTGTTAGTCTGTTAGTTAGTTACCTACAGGGAGACAGCTGGAAGGCTGCAGGGGAATGGTATTACTGAACTACACTGTTAGTCTGTTAGTTAGTTACCTACAGGGAGACAGCTGGAAGGCTGCAGGGGAATGGTATTACTGAACTACACTGTTAGTCTGTTAGTTAGTTACCTACAGGGAGACAGCTGGAAGGCTGCAGGGGAATGGTTATTACTACAGGGAGAACTGGAACACTGCAGGGGAATGGTATTACTGAACTACACTGTTAGTTGTTAGTTACCTACAGGGAGACAGCTGGAAGGCTGCAGGGGAATGGTATTACTGAACTACACTGTTAGTCTGTTAGTTACCTACAGGAGACAGCTGGAAGGCTGCAGGGGAATGGTATTACTGAACTACACTGTTAGTCTGTTAGTTAGTTACCTACAGGAAGACAGCTGGAAGGCTGCAGGGGAATGGTATTACTGAACTACACTGTTAGTCTGTTAGTTAGTTACCTACAGGGAGACAGCTGGAAGGCTGCAGGGGAATGGTATTACTGAACTACACTGTTAGTCTGTTAGTTACCTACAGGGAGACAGCTGGAAGGCTGCAGGGGAATGGTATTACTGAACTACACTGTTAGTCTGTTAGTTACCTACAGGGAGACAGCTGGAAGGCTGCAGGGGAATGGTATTACTGAACTACACTGTTAGTCTGTTAGTTAGTTAGTTACCTACAGGGAGACAGCTGGAAGGCTGCAGGGGAATGGTATTACTGAACTACACTGTTAGTCTGTTAGTTAGTTAGTTACCTACAGGGAGACAGCTGGAAGGCTGCAGGGGAATGGTATTACTGAACTACACTGTTAGTCTGTTAGTTAGTTAGTTACCTACAGGGAGACAGCTGGAAGGCTGCAGGGGAATGGTATTACTGAACTACACTGTTAGTCTACAGGGAGTTAGTTACCTACAGGGAGACAGCTGGAAGGCTGCAGGGGAATGGTATTACTGAACTACACTGTTAGTCTGTTAGTTAGTTAGTTACCTACAGGAGACAGCTGGAAGGCTGCAGGGGAATGGTATTACTGAACTACACTGTTAGTCTGTTAGTTGTTAGTTACCTACAGGGAGACAGCTGGAAGGCTGCAGGGGAATGGTATTACTGAACTACACTGTTAGTCTGTTAGTTAGTTAGTTACCTACAGGGAGACAGCTGGAAGGCTGCAGGGGAATGGTATTACTGAACTACACTGTTAGTCTGTTAGTTAGTTCTACAGGGAGACAGTTAGGGGAATGGTATTACTGAACTACACTGTTAGTCTGGAGAGTTAGCTGGAGACAGCTGCAGGCTGGGAATGGTATTACTGAACTACACTGTTAGTCTGTTAGTTAGTTACCTACAGGGAGACAGCTGGAAGGCTGCAGGGGAATGGTATTACTGAACTACACTGTTAGTCTGTTAGTTAGTTAGTTACCTACAGGGAGACAGCTGGAAGGCTGCAGGGGAATGGTATTACTGAACTACACTGTTAGTCTGTTAGTTAGTTACCTACAGGAGACAGCTGGAAGGCTGCAGGGGAATGGTATTACTGAACTACACTGTTAGTCTGTTAGTTACCTACAGGGAGACAGCTGGAAGGCTGCAGGGGAATGGTATTACTGAACTACACTGTTAGTCTGTTAGTTAGTTACCTACAGGGAGACAGCTGGAAGGCTGCAGGGGAATGGTATTACTGAACTACACTGTTAGTCTGTTAGTTACCTACAGGGAGACAGCTGGAAGGCTGCAGGGGAATGGTATTACTGAACTACACTGTTAGTCTGTTAGTTGTTAGTTACCTACAGGAGACAGCTGGAAGGCTGCAGGGGAATGGTATTACTGAACTACACTGTTAGTCTGTTAGTTAGTTAGTTACCTACAGGGAGACAGCTGGAAGGCTGCAGGGGAATGGTATTACTGAACTACACTGTTAGTCTGTTAGTTACCTACAGGGAGACAGCTGGAAGGCTGCAGGGGAATGGTATTACTGAACTACACTGTTAGTCTGTTAGTTAGTTAGTTACCTACAGGGAGACAGCTGGAAGGCTGCAGGGGAATGGTATTACTGAACTACACTGTTAGTCTGTTAGTTAGTTACCTACAGGGAGACAGCTGGAAGGCTGCAGGGGAATGGTATTACTGAACTACACTGTTAGTCTGTTAGTTAGTTACCTACAGGAGACAGCTGGAAGGCTGCAGGGGAATGGTATTACTGAACTACACTGTTAGTCTGTTAGTTACCTACAGGGAGACAGCTGGAAGGCTGCAGGGGAATGGTATTACTGAACTACACTGTTAGTCTGTTAGTTAGTTACCTACAGGGAGACAGCTGGAAGGCTGCAGGGGAATGGTATTACTGAACTACACAGTCTGTTAGTCTGTTACAGGAGACAGTTAGTTACCTACAGGGAGACAGCTGGAAGGCTGCAGGGGAATGGTATTACTGAACTACACTGTTAGTCTAGTTAGTTAGTTACCTACAGGGAGACAGCTGGAAGGCTGCAGGGGAATGGTATTACTGAACTACACTGTTAGTTAGTTAGTTAGTTACCTACAGGGAGACAGCTGGAAGGCTGCAGGGGAATGGTATTACTGAACTACACTGTTAGTCTGTTAGTTAGTTAGTTACCTACAGGGAGACAGCTGGAAGGCTGCAGGGGAATGGTATTACTGAACTACACTGTTAGTCTGTTAGTTACCTACAGGGAGACAGCTGGAAGGCTGCAGGGGAATGGTATTACTGAACTACACTGTTAGTCTGTTAGTTACCTACAGGGAGACAGCTGGAAGGCTGCAGGGGAATGGTATTACTGAACTACACTGTTAGTCTGTTAGTTAGTTACCTACAGGGAGACAGCTGGAAGGCTGCAGGGGAATGGTATTACTGAACTACACTGTTAGTCTGTTAGTTACCTACAGGGAGACAGCTGGAAGGCTGCAGGGGAATGGTATTACTGAACTACACTGTTAGTCTGTTAGTTAGTTACCTACAGGAGACAGCTGGAAGGCTGCAGGGGAATGGTATTACTGAACTACACTGTTAGTCTGTTAGTTAGTTACCTACAGGAGACAGCTGGAAGGCTGCAGGGGAATGGTATTACTGAACTACACTGTTAGTCTGTTAGTTAGTTACCTACAGGGAGACAGCTGGAAGGCTGCAGGGGAATGGTATTACTGAACTACACTGTTAGTCTGTTAGTTAGTTACCTACAGGGAGACAGCTGGAAGGCTGCAGGGGAATGGTATTACTGAACTACACTGTTAGTCTGTTAGTTAGTTAGTTACCTACAGGGAGACAGCTGGAAGGCTGCAGGGGAATGGTATTACTGAACTACACTGTTAGTCTGTTAGTTACCTACAGGGAGACAGCTGGAAGGCTGCAGGGGAATGGTATTACTGAACTACACTGTTAGTCTGTTAGTTAGTTAGTTACCTACAGGGAGACAGCTGGAAGGCTGCAGGGGAATGGTATTACTGAACTACACTGTTAGTCTGTTAGTTAGTTACCTACAGGGAGACAGCTGGAAGGCTGCAGGGGAATGGTATTACTGAACTACACTGTTAGTCTGTTGTTAGTTACCTACAGGGAGACAGCTGGAAGGCTGCAGGGGAATGGTATTACTGAACTACACTGTTAGTCTGTTAGTTACCTACATGGAGACAGCTGGAAGGCTGCAGGGGAATGGTATTACTGAACTACACTGTTAGTCTGTTAGTTAGTTAGTTACCTACAGGGAGACAGCTGGAAGGCTGCAGGGGAATGGTATTACTGAACTACACTGTTAGTTAGTTAGTTAGTTACCTACAGGGAGACAGCTGGAAGGCTGCAGGGGAATGGTATTACTGAACTACACTGTTAGTCTGTTAGTTAGTTAGTTACCTACAGGGAGACAGCTGGAAGGCTGCAGGGGAATGGTATTACTGAACTACACTGTTAGTCTGTTAGTTAGTTAGTTACCTACAGGGAGACAGCTGGAAGGCTGCAGGGGAATGGTATTACTGAACTACACTGTTAGTCTGTCAGTTAGTTAGTTACCTACAGGGAGACAGCTGGAAGGCTGCAGGGGAATGGTATTACTGAACTACACTGTTAGTCTGTTAGTTAGTTAGTTAGTTACCTACAGGGAGACAGCTGGAAGGCTGCAGGGGAATGGTATTACTGAACTACACTGTTAGTCTGTTAGTTAGTTAGTTACCTACAGGGAGACAGCTGGAAGGCTGCAGGGGAATGGTATTACTGAACTACACTGTTAGTCTGTTAGTTAGTTACCTACAGGGAGACAGCTGGAAGGCTGCAGGGGAATGGTATTACTGAACTACACTGTTAGTCTGTTAGTTAGTTACCTACAGGGAGACAGCTGGAAGGCTGCAGGGGAATGGTATTACTGAACTACACTGTTAGTCTGTTAGTTAGTTACCTACAGGAGACAGCTGGAAGGCTGCAGGGGAATGGTATTACTGAACTACACTGTTAGTCTGTTAGTTAGTTACCTACAGGGAGACAGCTGGAAGGCTGCAGGGGAATGGTATTACTGAACTACACTGTTAGTCTGTTAGTTAGTTAGTTACCTACAGGGAGACAGCTGGAAGGCTGCAGGGGAATGGTATTACTGAACTACACTGTTAGTCTGTTAGTTAGTTACCTACAGGGAGACAGCTGGAAGGCTGCAGGGGAATGGTATTACTGAACTACACTGTTAGTCTGTTGTTAGTTAGTTACCTACAGGGAGACAGCTGGAAGGCTGCAGGGGAATGGTATTACTGAACTACACTGTTAGTCTGTACAGGAGACAGTTAGTTAGTTACCTACAGGAGACAGCTGGAAGGCTGCAGGGGAATGGTATTACTGAACTACACTGTTAGTCTGTTAGTTAGTTAGTTACCTACAGGGAGACAGCTGGAAGGCTGCAGGGGAATGGTATTACTGAACTACACTGTTAGTCTGTTAGTTAGTTACCTACAGGGAGACAGCTGGAAGGCTGCAGGGGAATGGTATTACTGAACTACACTGTTAGTCTGTTAGTTAGTTACCTACAGGGAGACAGCTGGAAGGCTGCAGGGGAATGGTATTACTGAACTACACTGTTAGTCTGTTACTGTTAGTTACCTACAGGGAGACAGCTGGAAGGCTGCAGGGGAATGGTATTACTGAACTACACTGTTAGTCTGTTAGTTACCTACAGGGAGACAGCTGGAAGGCTGCAGGGGAATGGTATTACTGAACTACACTGTTAGTCTGTTAGTTACCTACAGGGAGACAGCTGGAAGGCTGCAGGGGAATGGTATTACTGAACTACACTGTTAGTCTGTTGTTAGTTACCTACAGGAGACAGCTGGAAGGCTGCAGGGGAATGGTATTACTGAACTACACTGTTAGTCTGTTAGTTAGTTACCTACAGGGAGACAGCTGGAAGGCTGCAGGGGAATGGTATTACTGAACTACACTGTTAGTCTGTTAGTTAGTTACCTACAGGGAGACAGCTGGAAGGCTGCAGGGGAATGGTATTACTGAACTACACTGTTAGTCTGTTAGTTAGTTAGTTACCTACACTGTTAGGAGACAGCTGGAAGGCTGCAGGGGAATGGTATTACTGAACTACACTGTTAGTCTGTTAGTTAGTTAGTTACCTACAGGAGACAGCTGGAAGGCTGCAGGGGAATGGTATTACTGAACTACACTGTTAGTCTGTTAGTTAGTTACCTACAGGGAGACAGCTGGAAGGCTGCAGGGGAATGGTATTACTGAACTACACTGTTAGTCTGTTAGTTAGTTACCTACAGGGAGACAGCTGGAAGGCTGCAGGGGAATGGTATTACTGAACTACACTGTTAGTCTGTTAGTTAGTTAGTTACCTACAGGGAGACAGCTGGAAGGCTGCAGGGGAATGGTATTACTGAACTACACTGTTAGTCTGTTAGTTACCTACAGGGAGACAGCTGGAAGGCTGCAGGGGAATGGTATTACTGAACTACACTGTTAGTCTGTTAGTTAGTTACCTACAGGGAGACAGCTGGAAGGCTGCAGGGGAATGGTATTACTGAACTACACTGTTAGTCTGTTAGTTAGTTAGTTACCTACAGGGAGACAGCTGGAAGGCTGCAGGGGAATGGTATTACTGAACTACACTGTTAGTCTGTTAGTTAGTTACCTACAGGGAGACAGCTGGAAGGCTGCAGGGGAATGGTATTACTGAACTACACTGTTAGTCTGTTAGTTAGTTAGTTACCTACAGGAGACAGCTGGAAGGCTGCAGGGGAATGGTATTACTGAACTACACTGTTAGTCTGTTAGTTAGTTACCTACAGGAGACAGCTGGAAGGCTGCAGGGGAATGGTATTACTGAACTACACTGTTAGTCTGTTAGTTAGTTACCTACAGGGAGACAGCTGGAAGGCTGCAGGGGAATGGTATTACTGAACTACACTGTTAGTTAGTCTAGTTAGTTAGTTACCTACAGGGAGACAGCTGGAAGGCTGCAGGGGGGAATGGTATTACTGAACTACACTGTTAGTCTGTTGTTAGTTAGTTACCTACAGGGAGACAGCTGGAAGGCTGCAGGGGAATGGTATTACTGAACTACACTGTTAGTCTGTTAGTTAGTTACCTACAGGAGACAGCTGGAAGGCTGCAGGGGAATGGTATTACTGAACTACACTGTTAGTCTATTACTGAACTACAGTTAGTTAGTTACCTACAGGAGACAGCTGGAAGGCTGCAGGGGAATGGTATTACTGAACTACACACTGTTAGTCAGGGGAATGGTATTACTGAACTACACTGTTAGTTAGTTACCTACAGGAGACAGCTGGAAGGCTGCAGGGGAATGGTATTACTGAACTACACTGTTAGTCTGTTAGTTAGTTACCTACAGGGAGACAGCTGGAAGGCTGCAGGGGAATGGTATTACTGAACTACACTGTTAGTCTGTTGTTAGTTACCTACAGGGAGACAGCTGGAAGGCTGCAGGGGAATGGTATTACTGAACTACACTGTTAGTCTGTTAGTTAGTTAGTTACCTACAGGAGACAGCTGGAAGGCTGCAGGGGAATGGTATTACTGAACTACACTGTTAGTCTGTTAGTTAGTTACCTACAGGGAGACAGCTGGAAGGCTGCAGGGGAATGGTATTACTGAACTACACTGTTAGTCTGTTAGTTAGTTACCTACAGGGAGACAGCTGGAAGGCTGCAGGGGAATGGTATTACTGAACTACACTGTTAGTCTGTTAGTTAGTTACCTACAGGAGACAGCTGGAAGGCTGCAGGGGAATGGTATTACTGAACTACACTGTTAGTCTGTTAGTTACCTACAGGGAGACAGCTGGAAGGCTGCAGGGGAATGGTATGAACTACTGAACTACACTGTTAGTCTGTTAGTCTGTTAGTTAGTTACCTACAGGGAGACAGCTGGAAGGCTGCAGGGGAATGGTATTACTGAACTACACTGTTAGTCTGTTAGTTAGTTACCTACAGGGAGACAGCTGGAAGGCTGCAGGGGAATGGTATTACTGAACTACACTGTTAGTCTGTTAGTTAGTTAGTTACCTACAGGGAGACAGCTGGAAGGCTGCAGGGGAATGGTATTACTGAACTACACTGTTAGTCTGTTAGTTAGTTAGTTACCTACAGGGAGACAGCTGGAAGGCTGCAGGGGAATGGTATTACTGAACTACACTGTTAGTCTGTTAGTTACCTACAGGAGACAGCTGGAAGGCTGCAGGGGAATGGTTATTACTGAACTACACTGTTAGTAGTTAGTTAGTTACCTACAGGGAGACAGCTGGAAGGCTGCAGGGGAATGGTATTACTGAACTACACTGTTAGTCTGTTAGTTAGTTACCTACAGGGAGACAGCTGGAAGGCTGCAGGGGAATGGTATTACTGAACTACACTGTTAGTCTGTTAGTTACCTACAGGGAGACAGCTGGAAGGCTGCAGGGGAATGGTATTACTGAACTACACTGTTAGTCTGTTAGTTACCTACAGGGAGACAGCTGGAAGGCTGCAGGGGAATGGTATTACTGAACTACACTGTTAGTCTGTTAGTTAGTTACCTACAGGGAGACAGCTGGAAGGCTGCAGGGGAATGGTATTACTGAACTACACTGTTAGTCTGTTAGTTAGTTACCTACAGGGAGACAGCTGGAAGGCTGCAGGGGAATGGTATTACTGAACTACACTGTTAGTCTGTTAGTTAGTTAGTTAGTTACCTACAGGGAGACAGCTGGAAGGCTGCAGGGGAATGGTATTACTGAACTACACTGTTAGTCTGTTGTTAGTTACCTACAGGAGACAGCTGGAAGGCTGCAGGGGAATGGTATTACTGAACTACACTGTTAGTCTGTTAGTTAGTTACTACCAGGGAGACAGCTAGGCTGCAGGGAGACAGCTGGAAGGCTGCAGGGGAATGGTATTACTGAACTACACTGTTAGTCTGTTAGTTAGTTACCTACAGGGAGACAGCTGGAAGGCTGCAGGGGAATGGTATTACTGAACTACACTGTTAGTTAGTTAGTTACCTACAGGGAGACAGCTGGAAGGCTGCAGGGGAATGGTATTACTGAACTACACTGTTAGTCTAGTTAGTTACCTACAGGGAGACAGCTGGAAGGCTGCAGGGGAATGGTATTACTGAACTACACTGTTAGTCTGTTAGTTAGTTACCTACAGGGAGACAGCTGGAAGGCTGCAGGGGAATGGTATTACTGAACTACACTGTTAGTCTGTTAGTTAGTTACCTACAGGGAGACAGCTGGAAGGCTGCAGGGGAATGGTATTACTGAACTACACTGTTAGTCTACAGGGAGACAGTTAGTTAGTTACCTACAGGGAGACAGCTGGAAGGCTGCAGGGGAATGGTATTACTGAACTACACTGTTAGTCTGTTAGTTAGTTACCTACAGGGAGACAGCTGGAAGGCTGCAGGGGAATGGTATTACTGAACTACACTGTTAGTCTGTTAGTTAGTTAGTTACCTACAGGGAGACAGCTGGAAGGCTGCAGGGGAATGGTATTACTGAACTACACTGTTAGTCTGTTAGTTAGTTACCTACAGGGAGACAGCTGGAAGGCTGCAGGGGAATGGTATTACTGAACTACACTGTTAGTCTGTTAGTTAGTTACCTACAGGAGACAGCTGGAAGGCTGCAGGGGAATGGTATTACTGAACTACACTGTTAGTCTAGTTAGTTAGTTACCTACAGGAGACAGCTGGAAGGCTGCAGGGGAATGGTATTACTGAACTACACTGTTAGTCTGTTAGTTACCTACAGGGAGACAGCTGGAAGGCTGCAGGGGAATGGTATTACTGAACTACACTGTTAGTCTGTTAGTTAGTTAGTTACCTACAGGAGACAGCTGGAAGGCTGCAGGGGAATGGTATTACTGAACTACACTGTTAGTCTAGTTAGTTAGTTACCTACAGGGAGACAGCTGGAAGGCTGCAGGGGAATGGTATTACTGAACTACACTGTTAGTCTGTGTTAGTTAGTTACCTACAGGGAGACAGCTGGAAGGCTGCAGGGGAATGGTATTACTGAACTACACTGTTAGTCTGTTAGTTAGTTACCTACAGGGAGACAGCTGGAAGGCTGACAGCTGGAAGGCTGGGGAATGGTATTACTGAACTACACTGTTAGTCTGTTAGTTAGTTACCTACAGGGAGACAGCTGGAAGGCTGCAGGGGAATGGTATTACTGAACTACACTGTTAGTCTGTTAGTTACCTACAGGAGACAGCTGGAAGGCTGCAGGGGAATGGTATTACTGAACTACACTGTTAGTCTAGTTAGTTAGTTACCTACAGGAGACAGCTGGAAGGCTGCAGGGGAATGGTATTACTGAACTACACTGTTAGTCTGTTAGTTAGTTACCTACAGGGAGACAGCTGGAAGGCTGCAGGGGGGAATGGTTATTACTGAACTACACTGTTAGTCTGTTAGTTAGTTAGTTACCTACAGGGAGACAGCTGGAAGGCTGCAGGGGAATGGTATTACTGAACTACACTGTTAGTCTGTTAGTTAGTTACCTACAGGGAGACAGCTGGAAGGCTGCAGGGGAATGGTATTACTGAACTACACTGTTAGTTAGTTAGTTAGTTACCTACAGGGAGACAGCTGGAAGGCTGCAGGGGAATGGTATTACTGAACTACACTGTTAGTCTGTTAGTTACCTACAGGAGACAGCTGGAAGGCTGCAGGGGAATGGTATTACTGAACTACACTGTTAGTCTGTTAGTTAGTTAGTTACCTACAGGGAGACAGCTGGAAGGCTGCAGGGGAATGGTATTACTGAACTACACTGTTAGTCTGTTAGTTAGTTAGTTACCTACAGGGAGACAGCTGGAAGGCTGCAGGGGAATGGTATTACTGAACTACACTGTTAGTCTGTTAGTTACCTACAGGGAGACAGCTGGAAGGCTGCAGGGGAATGGTATTACTGAACTACACTGTTAGTCTGTTAGTTAGTTACCTACAGGGAGACAGCTGGAAGGCTGCAGGGGAATGGTATTACTGAACTACACTGTTAGTCTGTTAGTTAGTTAGTTACCTACAGGAGACAGCTGGAAGGCTGCAGGGGAATGGTATTACTGAACTACACTGTTAGTCTGTTAGTTAGTTACCTACAGGGAGACAGCTGGAAGGCTGCAGGGGAATGGTATTACTGAACTACACTGTTAGTCTGTTAGTTAGTTACCTACAGGGAGACAGCTGGAAGGCTGCAGGGGAATGGTATTACTGAACTACACTGTTAGTCTGTTAGTTACCTACAGGGAGACAGCTGGAAGGCTGCAGGGGAATGGTATTACTGAACTACACTGTTAGTCTGTTAGTTACCTACAGGGAGACAGCTGGAAGGCTGCAGGGGAATGGTATTACTGAACTACACTGTTAGTCTGTTAGTTAGTTACCTACAGGGAGACAGCTGGAAGGCTGCAGGGGAATGGTATTACTGAACTACACTGTTAGTCTGTTAGTTAGTTACCTACAGGGAGACAGCTGGAAGGCTGCAGGGGAATGGTATTACTGAACTACACTGTTGTCTGTTAGTTAGTTAGTTACCTACAGGGAGACAGCTGGAAGGCTGCAGGGGAATGGTATTACTGAACTACACAGTTAGTTAGTTACCTACAGGGAGACAGCTGGAAGGCTGCAGGGGAATGGTATTACTGAACTACACTGTTAGTCTGTTAGTTAGTTAGTTACCTACAGGGAGACAGCTGGAAGGCTGCAGGGGAATGGTATTACTGAACTACACTGTTAGTCTGTTAGTTAGTTAGTTACCTACAGGGAGACAGCTGGAAGGCTGCAGGGGAATGGTATTACTGAACTACACTGTTAGTCTGTTAGTTAGTTACCTACAGGGAGACAGCTGGAAGGCTGCAGGGGAATGGTATTACTGAACTACACTGTTAGTCAGTTAGTTACCTACAGGGAGACAGCTGGAAGGCTGCAGGGGAATGGTATTACTGAACTACACTGTTAGTCTGTTAGTTAGTTAGTTACCTACAGGGAGACAGCTGGAAGGCTGCAGGGGAATGGTATTACTGAACTACACTGTTAGTTAGTTAGTTAGTTACCTACAGGGAGACAGCTGGAAGGCTGCAGGGGAATGGTATTACTGAACTACACTGTTAGTCTGTTAGTTAGTTACCTACAGGGAGACAGCTGGAAGCTGGAAGGCTGCAGGGGAATGGTATTACTGAACTACACTGTTAGTCTGTTAGTTAGTTACCTACAGGGAGACAGCTGGAAGGCTGCAGGGGAATGGTATTACTGAACTACACTGTTAGTTAGTTAGTTAGTTACCTACAGGGAGACAGCTGGAAGGCTGCAGGGGAATGGTATTACTGAACTACACTGTTAGTCTGTTAGTTAGTTAGTTACCTACAGGGAGACAGCTGGAAGGCTGCAGGGGAATGGTATTACTGAACTACACTGTTAGTCTGTTAGTTAGTTACCTACAGGGAGACAGCTGGAAGGCTGCAGGGGAATGGTATTACTGAACTACACTTAGTCTGTTAGTTAGTTACCTACAGGGAGACAGCTGGAAGGCTGCAGGGGAATGGTATTACTGAACTACACTGTTAGTCTGTTAGTTACCTACAGGAGACAGCTGGAAGGCTGCAGGGGAATGGTATTACTGAACTACACTGTTAGTCTGTTAGTTAGTTTACCTACAGGGAGACAGCTGGAAGGCTGCAGGGGAATGGTATTACTGAACTACACTGTTAGTCTGTTGTTAGTTAGTTACCTACAGGAGACAGCTGGAAGGCTGCAGGGGAATGGTATTACTGAACTACACTGTTAGTCTGTTAGTTAGTTAGTTACCTACAGGGAGACAGCTGGAAGGCTGCAGGGGAATGGTATTACTGAACTACACTGTTAGTCTGTGTTAGTTAGTTACCTACAGGAGACAGCTGGAAGGCTGCAGGGGAATGGTATTACTGAACTACACTGTTAGTCTGTTAGTTAGTTACCTACAGGGAGACAGCTGGAAGGCTGCAGGGGAATGGTATTACTGAACTACACTGTTAGTCTGTTAGTTAGTTACCTACAGGAGACAGCTGGAAGGCTGCAGGGGAATGGTATTACTGAACTACACTGTTAGTCTGTTAGTTAGTTACCTAGCAGGCTGGAGACAGCTGGAAGGCTGCAGGAGACAGGGGAATGGTATTACTGAACTACACTGTTAGTTGTTAGTTACCTACAGGGAGACAGCTGGAAGGCTGCAGGGGAATGGTATTACTGAACTACACTGTTAGTCTGTTAGTTACCTACAGGAGACAGCTGGAAGGCTGCAGGGGAATGGTATTACTGAACTACACTGTTAGTCTGTTAGTTACCTACAGGGAGACAGCTGGAAGGCTGCAGGGGAATGGTATTACTGAACTACACTGTTAGTCTGTTAGTTAGTTACCTACACTGTTAGGAGACAGCTGGAAGGCTGCAGGGGAATGGTATTACTGAACTACACTGTTAGTCTGTTAGTTACCTACAGGAGACAGCTGGAAGGCTGCAGGGGAATGGTATTACTGAACTACACTGTTAGTCTGTTGTTAGTTAGTTACCTACAGGGAGACAGCTGGAAGGCTGCAGGGGAATGGTATTACTGAACTACACTGTTAGTCTGTTAGTTAGTTAGTTACCTACAGGAGACAGCTGGAAGGCTGCAGGGGAATGGTATTACTGAACTACACTGTTAGTCTGTTAGTTAGTTACCTACAGGAGACAGCTGGAAGGCTGCAGGGGAATGGTATTACTGAACTACACTGTTAGTCTGTTAGTTACAGGGAGACAGTTAGTTACCTACACTGTTAGGAGACAGGAGAGCTGGAAGGCTGCAGGGGAATGGTATTACTGAACTACACTGTTAGTCTGTTAGTTAGTTACCTACAGGGAGACAGCTGGAAGGCTGCAGGGGAATGGTATTACTGAACTACACTGTTAGTCTGTTAGTTAGTTACCTACAGGGAGACAGCTGGAAGGCTGCAGGGGAATGGTATTACTGAACTACACTGTTAGTCTGTTGTTAGTTAGTTACCTACAGGGAGACAGCTGGAAGGCTGCAGGGGAATGGTATTACTGAACTACACTGTTAGTCTGTTAGTTACCTACAGGAGACAGCTGGAAGGCTGCAGGGGAATGGTATTACTGAACTACACTGTTAGTCTGTGCAGTTAGTTACCTACAGGGAGACAGCTGGAAGGCTGCAGGGGAATGGTATTACTGAACTACACTGTTAGTCTGTTAGTTAGTTACCTACAGGGAGACAGCTGGAAGGCTGCAGGGGAATGGTATTACTGAACTACACTGTTAGTCTGTTAGTTAGTTAGTTACCTACAGGAGACAGCTGGAAGGCTGCAGGGGAATGGTATTACTGAACTACACTGTTAGTCTGTTAGTTACCTACAGGGAGACAGCTGGAAGGCTGCAGGGGAATGGTATTACTGAACTACACTGTTAGTCTGTTAGTTAGTTAGTTACCTACAGGGAGACAGCTGGAAGGCTGCAGGGGAATGGTATTACTGAACTACACTGTTAGTCTGTTAGTTAGTTACCTACAGGGAGACAGCTGGAAGGCTGCAGGGGAATGGTATTACTGAACTACACTGTTAGTCTGTTAGTCTGTTAGTTAGTTACCTACAGGGAGACAGCTGGAAGGCTGCAGGGGAATGGTATTACTGAACTACACTGTTAGTCTGTTAGTTAGTTACCTACAGGGAGACAGCTGGAAGGCTGCAGGGGAATGGTATTACTGAACTACACTGTTAGTCTGTTAGTTAGTTACCTACAGGGAGACAGCTGGAAGGCTGCAGGGGAATGGTATTACTGAACTACACTGTTAGTCTGTTAGTTACCTACAGGGAGACAGCTGGAAGGCTGCAGGGGAATGGTATTACTGAACTACACTGTTAGTCTGTCAGTTAGTTACCTACAGGGAGACAGCTGGTTAGTTACCTACACTGTTAGGAGACAGCTGGAAGGCTGCAGGGGAATGGTATTACTGAACTACACTGTTAGTCTGTTAGTTAGTTACCTACAGGGAGACAGCTGGAAGGCTGCAGGGGAATGGTATTACTGAACTACACTGTTAGTCTGTTAGTTAGTTAGTTACCTACAGGGAGACAGCTGGAAGGCTGCAGGGGAATGGTATTACTGAACTACACTGTTAGTCTGTTAGTTAGTTACCTACAGGGAGACAGCTGGAAGGCTGCAGGGGAATGGTATTACTGAACTACACTGTTAGTCTGTTAGTTAGTTAGTTACCTACAGGGAGACAGCTGGAAGGCTGCAGGGGAATGGTATTACTGAACTACACTGTTAGTCTGTTAGTTAGTTACCTACAGGGAGACAGCTGGAAGGCTGCAGGGGAATGGTATTACTGAACTACACTGTTAGTCTGTTAGTTAGTTAGTTACCTACAGGGAGACAGCTGGAAGGCTGCAGGGGAATGGTATTACTGAACTACACTGTTAGTCTGTTAGTTAGTTACCTACAGGGAGACAGCTGGAAGGCTGCAGGGGAATGGTATTACTGAACTACACTGTTAGTCTGTTAGTTAGTTACCTACAGGGAGACAGCTGGAAGGCTGCAGGGGAATGGTATTACTGAACTACACTGTTAGTCTGTTAGTTACCTACAGGGAGACAGCTGGAAGGCTGCAGGGGAATGGTATTACTGAACTACACAGTCTGTTAGTACAGGAGACAGCTGGAAGGCTGTTAGTTAGTTACCTACAGGGAGACAGCTGGAAGGCTGCAGGGGAATGGTATTACTGAACTACACTGTTAGTCTGTTAGTTAGTTACCTACAGGGAGACAGCTGGAAGGCTGCAGGGGAATGGTATTACTGAACTACACTGTTAGTCTGTTAGTTAGTTACCTACAGGGAGACAGCTGGAAGGCTGCAGGGGAATGGTATTACTGAACTACACTGTTAGTCTGTTAGTTAGTTACCTACAGGAGACAGCTGGAAGGCTGCAGGGGAATGGTATTACTGAACTACACTGTTAGTCTGTACAGGAGAGTTAGTTAGTTACCTACAGGGAGACAGCTGGAAGGCTGCAGGGGAATGGTATTACTGAACTACACTGTTAGTCTGTTAGTTAGTTACCTACAGGGAGACAGCTGGAAGGCTGCAGGGGAATGGTATTACTGAACTACACTGTTAGTCTGTTAGTTAGTTAGTTAGTTACCTACAGGGAGACAGCTGGAAGGCTGCAGGGGAATGGTATTACTGAACTACACTGTTAGTCTGTTAGTTAGTTACCTACAGGGAGACAGCTGGAAGGCTGCAGGGGAATGGTATTACTGAACTACACTGTTAGTCTGTTAGTTAGTTACCTACAGGGAGACAGCTGGAAGGCTGCAGGGGAATGGTATTACTGAACTACACTGTTAGTCTGTTAGTTACCTACAGGGAGACAGCTGGAAGGCTGCAGGGGAATGGTATTACTGAACTACACTGTTAGTCTGTTAGTTAGTTACCTACAGGGAGACAGCTGGAAGGCTGCAGGGGAATGGTATTACTGAACTACACTGTTAGTCTGTTAGTTAGTTACCTACAGGGAGACAGCTGGAAGGCTGCAGGGGAATGGTATTACTGAACTACACTGTTAGTCTGTTAGTTAGTTACCTACAGGAGACAGCTGGAAGGCTGCAGGGGAATGGTATTACTGAACTACACTGTTAGTCTGTTAGTTAGTTACCTACAGGGAGACAGCTGGAAGGCTGCAGGGGAATGGTATTACTGAACTACACTGTTAGTCTGTTAGTTACCTACAGGGGAATGGTATTACTGAACTACACTGTTAGGTTACCTACAGGGAGACAGCTGGAAGGCTGCAGGGGAATGGTATTACTGAACTACACTGTTAGTCTGTTAGTTAGTTACCTACAGGGAGACAGCTGGAAGGCTGCAGGGGAATGGTATTACTGAACTACACTGTTAGTCTGTCTAGTTAGTTACCTACAGGAGACAGCTGGAAGGCTGCAGGGGAATGGTATTACTGAACTACACTGTTAGTCTGTCTGTTAGTTACCTACAGGGAGACAGCTGGAAGGCTGCAGTCTGGGAATACAGGAGACAGCTATTACTGAACTACACTGTTAGTCTGTTAGTTAGTTACCTACAGGAGACAGCTGGAAGGCTGCAGGGGAATGGTATTACTGAACTACACTGTTAGTCTGTTAGTTAGTTAGTTACAGGAGACAGCTGGAAGGCTGCAGGGGAATGGTATTACTGAACTACACTGTTAGTCTGTTAGTTAGTTACCTACAGGGAGACAGCTGGAAGGCTGCAGGGGAATGGTATTACTGAACTACACTGTTAGTCTGTTAGTTAGTTAGTTACCTACAGGAGACAGCTGGAAGGCTGCAGGGGAATGGTATTACTGAACTACACTGTTAGTCTGTTAGTTAGTTACCTACAGGGAGACAGCTGGAAGGCTGCAGGGGAATGGTATTACTGAACTACACTGTTAGTCTGTTAGTTAGTTAGTTACCTACAGGGAGACAGCTGGAAGGCTGCAGGGGAATGGTATTACTGAACTACACTGTTAGTCTGTTAGTTAGTTACCTACAGGGAGACAGCTGGAAGGCTGCAGGGGAATGGTATTACTGAACTACACTGTTAGTCTGTTAGTTAGTTACCTACAGGGAGACAGCTGGAAGGCTGCAGGGGAATGGAACTACACTGTTAGTCTGAACTACAGGGAGACAGCACTGTTAGTCTGTTAGTTAGTTACCTACAGGGAGACAGCTGGAAGGCTGCAGGGGAATGGTATTACTGAACTACACTGTTAGTCTGTTAGTTAGTTACAGCTGGAAGGCTGCAGGGGAGACTGAACTACAGCTGGAAGGCTAGTCAGTTAGTTACCTACAGGAGACAGCTGGAAGGCTGGGGAATGGTATTACTGAACTACACTGTTAGTCTGTTAGTTAGTTAGTTACCTACAGGAGACAGCTGGAAGGCTGCAGGGGAATGGTATTACTGAACTACACTGTTAGTCTGTACAGGAGACAGTTATGGTTACTGTTACCTACAGGGAGACAGCTGGAAGGCTGCAGGGGAATGGTATTACTGAACTACACTGTTAGTCTGTTAGTTAGTTACCTACAGGAGACAGCTGGAAGGCTGCAGGGGAATGGTATTACTGAACTACACTGTTAGTCTGTTAGTTAGTTAGTTACCTACAGGGAGACAGCTGGAAGGCTGCAGGGGAATGGTATTACTGAACTACACTGTTAGTCTGTCAGTTAGTTACCTACAGGGAGACAGCTGGAAGGCTGCAGGGGAATGGTATTACTGAACTACACTGTTAGTCTGTCAGTTAGTTAGTTACCTACAGGGAGACAGCTGGAAGGCTGCAGGGGAATGGTATTACTGAACTACACTGTTAGTCTGTTTAGTTAGTTACCTACAGGAGACAGCTGGAAGGCTGAAGGGGAATGGTATTACTGAACTACACTGTTAGTCTGTTAGTTTAGTTACCTACAGGGAGACAGCTGGAAGGCTGCAGGGGAATGGTATTACTGAACTACACTGTTAGTCTGTTAGTTAGTTACCTACAGGGAGACAGCTGGAAGGCTGCAGGGGAATGGTATTACTGAACTACACTGTTAGTCTGTTAGTTACCTACAGGAGACAGTTAGTTACTGAACCTAGTCAGTTACCTACAGGGAGACAGCTGGAAGGCTGCAGGGGAATGGTATTACTGAACTACACTGTTAGTCTGTTAGTTAGTTACCTACAGGGAGACAGCTGGAAGGCTGCAGGGGAATGGTATTACTGAACTACACTGTTAGTCTGTTAGTTAGTTACCTACAGGGAGACCTACAGGGAATGGGGAACTACAGACAGCTACAGGGAGACAGGCTGCAGGGGAATGGTATTACTGAACTACACTGTTAGTCTGTTAGTTACCTACAGGGAGACAGCTGGAAGGCTGCAGGGGAATGGTATTACTGAACTACACTGTTAGTCTGTTAGTTAGTTACCTACAGGGAGACAGCTGGAAGGCTGCAGGGGAATGGTATTACTGAACTACACTGTTAGTCTGTTAGTTACCTACAGGGAGACAGCTGGAAGGCTGCAGGGGAATGGTATTACTGAACTACACTGTTAGTCTGTTAGTCTGTTAGTTAGTTACCTACAGGGAGACAGCTGGAAGGCTGCAGGGGAATGGTATTACTGAACTACACTGTTAGTCTGTTAGTTAGTTAGTTACCTACAGGGAGACAGCTGGAAGGCTGCAGGGGAATGGTATTACTGAACTACACTGTTAGTCTGTCAGTTAGTTAGTTACCTACAGGGAGACAGCTGGAAGGCTGCAGGGGAATGGTATTACTGAACTACACTGTTAGTCTGTTAGTTAGTTACCTACAGGGAGACAGCTGGAAGGCTGCAGGGGAATGGTATTACTGAACTACACTGTTAGTCTGTTAGTTAGTTACCTACAGGGAGACAGCTGGAAGGCTGCAGGGGAATGGTATTACTGAACTACACTGTTAGTCTGTTAGTTAGTTAGTTACCTACAGGGAGACAGCTGGAAGGCTGCAGGGGAATGGTATTACTGAACTACACTGTTAGTCTGTTAGTTACCTACAGGAGACAGCTGGAAGGCTGCAGGGGAATGGTATTACTGAACTACACTGTTAGTCTGTCAGTTAGTTTACCTACAGGGAGACAGCTGGAAGGCTGCAGGGGAATGGTATTACTGAACTACACTGTTAGTCTGTTAGTTAGTTAGTTACCTACAGGGAGACAGCTGGAAGGCTGCAGGGGAATGGTATTACTGAACTACACTGTTAGTCTGTTAGTTACCTACAGGGAGACAGCTGGAAGGCTGCAGGGGAATGGTATTACTGAACTACACTGTTAGTTAGTTAGTTACCTACAGGGAGACAGCTGGAAGGCTGCAGGGGAATGGTATTACTGAACTACACTGTTAGTCTGTTAGTTAGTTACCTACAGGGAGACAGCTGGAAGGCTGCAGGGGAATGGTATTACTGAACTACACTGTTAGTCTGTTAGTTAGTTAGTTACCTACAGGGAGACAGCTGGAAGGCTGCAGGGGAATGGTATTACTGAACTACACTGTTAGTCTGTTAGTTACCTACAGGAGACAGCTGGAAGGCTGCAGGGGAATGGTATTACTGAACTACACTGTTAGTCTGTTAGTTAGTTACCTACAGGGAGACAGCTGGAAGGCTGCAGGGGAATGGTATTACTGAACTACACTGTTAGTCTGTTAGTTACCTACAGGGAGACAGCTGGAAGGCTGCAGGGGAATGGTATTACTGAACTACACTGTTAGTCTGTTAGTTACCTACAGGGAGACAGCTGGAAGGCTGCAGGGGAATGGTATTACTGAACTACACTGTTAGTCTGTTAGTTACCTACAGGGAGACAGCTGGAAGGCTGCAGGGGAATGGTATTACTGAACTACACTGTTAGTCTGTTAGTTACCTACAGGGAGACAGCTGGAAGGCTGCAGGGGAATGGTATTACTGAACTACACTGTTAGTCTGTTAGTTAGTTAGTTACCTACAGGGAGACAGCTGGAAGGCTGCAGGGGAATGGTATTACTGAACTACACTGTTAGTCTGTTAGTTAGTTACCTACAGGGAGACAGCTGGAAGGCTGCAGGGGAATGGTATTACTGAACTACACTGTTAGTCTGTAGTTAGTTAGTTACCTACAGGGAGACAGCTGGAAGGCTGCAGGGGAATGGTATTACTGAACTACACTGTTAGTCTGTCAGTTAGTTACCTACAGGGAGACAGCTGGAAGGCTGCAGGGGAATGGTATTACTGAACTACACTGTTAGTCTGTCAGTTAGTTACCTACAGGGAGACAGCTGGAAGGCTGCAGGGGAATGGTATTACTGAACTACACTGTTAGTCTGTTAGTTACCTACAGGGAGACAGCTGGAAGGCTGCAGGGGAATGGTATTACTGAACTACACTGTTAATCAAATCAAATCAAATTTATTTATATAGCCCTTCGTACATCAGCTGATATCTCAAAGTGCTGTACAGAAACCCAGCCTAAAACCCCAAACAGCAAACAATGCAGGTGTAAAAGCACGGTGGCTAGGAGAAAACTCCCTAGAAAGGCCAAAACTGTTAGTCTGTTAGAGGAACCAGGCTATGTGGGGTGGCCAGTCCTGAACTTCTGGCTGTCTGTTAGAGATTATAACAGAACATGACCAAGATGTTCAAATGTTCATAAATGACCAGCATGGTCTGAATAATAATAAGGCAGAACAGTTGAAACTGGAGCAGCAGCACAGGGAGACAGGTGGACTGCAGGGGAAGCAACTGGAGTCTGTCAGGTAGTCCTGGGAGACAGCTGGAGGGCTGCAGGTCCTACCGAGAGAGAGAAAGGAGAGAGCAAAATTACTGAAGAGCATATGTAGGGGTGGAGTCCTCTTCAGGGGAATGGTATTACTGAACTACACTGTTAGTCTGGAGATTATAACAGAACAGCTGGAAGGCCAAGATGTTCAAATGTTCATAAATGACCAGCATGGTTGAATAATAGTAAGGCAGAACAGTTGAAACTGGAGCAGCAGCATGGCCAGGTGGACTGGGGACAGCAAGGAGTCATCATGTCAGGTAGTCCTGGGACATGGTCAGGGGAAGGTCCCAGGCCAGTTGAAACTGGAGCAGCAGCATGGCCAGGTGGACTAGGGACAGCTGGAAGGCTGCAGGGAAGTCATCATGTCAGGTAGTCCTGGGGCATGGTCCTAGGGCTCAGGTCCTCAGGGAGACAGAAGAGAGAAGGAAAGAGAGAAGGAGATAATTAGGTATTACTGAACTACACTTAGATTCACACAGGACAGCTGAATAGGACAGGAGAAGTACTGAACCAGATATAACAAACTGACCCTAGCCCCTGTTAGTTACACAGGGAAACTACTGCAGCATAAATACACTGGAGGCTGAGACAGGAGGGGTCAGGAGACACTGTGGCCCCATCCGAGGACACCACTGTTAGTCAGGGCCAAACAGGAAGGATATAACCCCACCCACTTTGCCAAAGCACAGCCACTAGAGGGATACCACTAGAGGGATATCTTCAACCACCAACTTACCATCCTGAGACAAGGCACTGTTAGTATAGCCCACAAAGATCTCCGCACGGCACAACCAGGGGGGGGCGCCAACCCAGACAGGCTGACCACAACAGTGAATCAACCCACCCAGGTTACCCCCAGGGACGGCATGAGAAGAGCCCCAGGAATGCCAGTGACTCAGCCCCCGTAACAGGGTTAGAGGCAGAGAATCCCAGTGGAAAGAGGGGAAGGCCAGGCAGAGACAGCAAGGGTATTACTGAACTCCAGAGTTAGTCCGTTCACCTTCCCACTCCTGGGCCAGACTACACTCAATCAATGACCCACTGAAGAGATGAGTCTTCAGTAAAGACTTAAAGGTTGAGACCGAGTTTGCGTCTCTGACATGGGTAGGCAGACCGTTCCATAAAAATGGAGCTCTATAGGAGAAAGCCCTGCCTCCAGCTGTTTGCTTAGAAATTCTAGGGACAATTAGGAGGCCTACGTCTTGTGACCGAAGGCTGCGTGAAGGTATGTACTGTTAGTTAGCAGGACCAAATCTACAGGGAGACAGCTGGAAGGCTGCAGAAGGAAGATGGGTAGCTGGAAGGCTGCAAGCCCATGTAATGCTTTGTAGGTTAGCAGTAAAACCTTGAAATCAGGGAATGCTTTGACAGGAAGCCAGTGTAGAGGCTAGCACTGGAGTAATATGATCAAATTTTTTGGTTCTAGTCAGGATTCTAGCTGGAAGGCTGCAGGGGAATGGTATTAGCACTAACTGAAGTTTATTTAGTGCTTTATCAGGAGACAGCTGGAAGGCCAGGGGAAAATAGAACTACATTAGTCAGTAGTCTAACCTAGAAGTGACAAAAGCATGGATTACTTTTTCTGCATCATTTTTGAGACAGAAAGTTTCTGATTTTTGCAATGTTACGTAGATGGAAAAAAGCTGTCCTCAGGGAAATGGTCTTGATATGTTCTTCAAAAGAGAGATCAGGGTCCAGAGTAACGCCGAAGGTCCTTCACAGTTTTATTTGAGACGACTGTACAACCATTAAGATTAATTGTCAGATTCAACAGAAGATCTCTTTGTTTCTTGGGACCTAGAACAAGCATCTCTGTTTTGTCCGAGTTTAGTCTGTTACCTACATAGTAGAAAGTTTGCAGCCATCCACTTCCTTATGTCTGAAACACATGCTTCTAGCGAGGGCAACTGTTGTTTTGGGGCTTCACCATGTTTCATTGAAATGTACAGCTGTGTGTCATCCGCATAGCAGTGAAAGTTTACATTATGTTTTCGAATAACATCCCCAAGAGGTAAAATATATAGTGAAAACAATAGTGGTCCTAAATCAGAACCTTGAGGAACACCGAAATTTACAGTTGATTTGTTAGAGGACAAACCATTCACAGAGACAAACTGATATCTTTCCGACAGATAAGATCTAAACCAGGCCAGAACATGTCCGTGTAGACCAATTTGGGTTTCCAATCTCTCCAAAAGAATGTGGTGATCGATGGTATCAAAAGCAGCACTAAGGTCTAGGAGCACGAGGACAGATGCAGAGCCTCGGTCCGATGCCATTAAAATGTCATTTACCACCTTCACAAGTGCCGTCTCAGTGCTATGATGGGGTCTAAAACCAGACTGAAGCATTCCGTATACATTGTCTTCAGGAAGGCAGTGAGTTGCTGCGCAACAGCCTTCTCTAAAATTTTTGAGAGGAATGGAAGATTCGATATAGGCTGATCGCTTTTTTTATATTTTCTGGGTCAAGGTTTGGCTTTTTCAAGAGAGGCTTTATTACTGCCACTTTTAGTGAGTTTGGTACACATCCAGTGGATAGAGAGCCGTTTATTATGTTCAACATAGGAGGGCCAAGCACAGGAAGCAGCTCTTTCAGTAGTTTAGTTGGAATAGGGTCCAGTATGCAGCTTGAAGGTTTAGAGGCCATGATTATTTTCATCATTGTGTCAAGAGATATAGTACTAAAAGACTTGAGCGTCAGGGAGACTCTTGATCCTAGGTCCTACACTGCAGAGTTGTGCAGACTCAGGACAACTGAGGTTTGGAGGAATACACTGTTAGTCTGTTAGTTAGTTAGGTTTAAAGAGGAGTCCGTAATTTGCTTTCTAATAATCATAATCTTTTCCTCAAAGAAGTTCATGAATTTATCACTGCTAAAGTGAAAGTCATCCTCTCTTGGGGAATGCTGCTTTTTAGTTAGCTTTGCGTTAGTTAGTTTTTCTGTTAGTCTTGTTAGTTACCTACAGGGAGACAGCTGGAAGGCTGCAGGGGAATGGTATTACTGAACTACACTGTTAGTCTGTCAGTTAGTTAGTTACCTACAGGGAGACAGCTGGAAGGCTGCAGGGGAATGGTATTACTGAACTACACTGTTAGTCTGTTAGTTACCTACAGGGAGACAGCTGGAAGGCTGCAGGGGAATGGTATTACTGAACTACACTGTTAGTCTGTTAGTTACCTACAGGGAGACAGCTGGAAGGCTGCAGGGGAATGGTATTACTGAACTACACTGTTAGTCTGTTAGTTACCTACAGGGAGACAGCTGGAAGGCTGCAGGGGAATGGTATTACTGAACTACACTGTTAGTCTGTTAGTTAGTTACCTACAGGGAGACAGCTGGAAGGCTGCAGGGGAATGGTATTACTGAACTACACTGTTAGTCTGTTAGTTAGTTACCTACAGGGAGACAGCTGGAAGGCTGCAGGGGAATGGTATTACTGAACTACACTGTTAGTCTGTTAGTTACCTACAGGGAGACAGCTGGAAGGCTGCAGGGGAATGGTATTACTGAACTACACTGTTAGTCTGTTAGTTACCTGCAGGGAGACAGCTGGAAGGCTGCAGGGGAATGGTATTACTGAACTACACTGTTAGTCTGTTAGTTACCTGCAGGGAGACAGCTGGAAGGCTGCAGGGGAATGGTATTACTGAACTACACTGTTAGTATGTTAATTAGCTCATGGCTTTTTTTTTGGTTAGAATGGCATTTTGTCTTCTCAATCGACGGCAGAATTTTCTCTGACAGTGGTGAGAGCTTTCAGGTGTAGCCTGGGCTTTTGTTCCATCCCAGTACTGACATACCCCATTAAACCAATCAGCTGATTATCAAGACCTCTGGTTTAGTTGAATCAGGTGTTAATTCATTAGAGCTGGGCTGGAGTAAAAGCCTGCAGACTCTGACCTGTAGCTTTAAGAATTCCTTGTCTCATCTGTGAGCCAGACTTGCCTTCGTATTAACTTGGTCATGATGCCTCACAATCGGTATTGTGACGCACTATTCAAGCCAAATTGTTCCAACTGATACTGAAACGGATACATCTCGTTTCCTTCAGGTGTGGCAGTGGTTTGTTTAGTTTAGTCATGTGCCGACTGATACGGTATTGCCCAACCCTGACGTCTGCGGTGTCTTAAACTCACGTGGGTAGGTGTGTGTGTGCTGTCGTTTAGTCATGCACCGGATGGTGTTACCCAACCATTATTGTCTTAGCGTGCGTGCGTACGCACACACACACACACTATTTATTCCTTCTTCTCTTACAGAGGTGGGGCATATTTAATCCCCATATTAATGCTGTTGATGTCGGATGTGTGAGGTGCTGTAAAACTGTCAACAGTACCACATGAAACCAAATGGCAGAGAGACTTGGGGAACAGATGTCTAGGAGAGGAACTGAATAGTAGCTGGCGTGACTGATGGTTTGGTGTAAATGTTGAGTAATCCACAGTGAAACCCTATATAGCAGGTATTCCCAAACAAAATTCCCAAATGTCGTCAGGTGTATGTATAATAAAAGCGTGATTCACATTTAAAACAAATATATACACTACTGTTCAAAAGTTTGGGGTCACTTAGAAATGTCCTTGTTTTTGAAAGAAAAGCAAAAATAAATTGTCTGTTTTAAAATAACATCAAATTGATCAGAATAGTACAAATAAAGAAAAACCCTTGAACGAGATATATATATTTACTTACTTACTTACTACCGGTAAAAAGTTTCAGAACCTTTACTTGTTCAAGGATTTTTCTTTATTTTTACTATTTTCTACATTGTAAAAAATGAGCAAAATGATTGAATATTTTTATTTGTGCCCTGGTTCTAAAAGAGCTCTTTGTCACGTCCCATGAGCCGGGTTGTGACAAATACTCACACTCAGTCTTATGTTTAATAAATGTATCGTATAGTGTGTGTGTGTGTGGCAGGCTTCCAATGAATGCAAAAAACAGTGTGCTGACCCGGGTGCTAGAGGGGGGTACAGCTGACCCGGGTGCTAGAGGGGGGTACAGCTGACCCGGGTGCTAGAGGGGGGTACAGCTGACCCGGGTGCTAGAGGGGGTACGCAGCTGGAGGTTGAATGTTTGAAGGGGTGCGGGACTATAAAACGTTTGGGAACCACTGCTCTATAGAAAGGAGAGGGACTGGATAGTACCTGACAGGACTGATGGTGTGGTGTAAGTGTTGAGTAATCCACAGTGATACTCTATATACAACATGTACAGTGCAGGAACAAGCCTGAGCAGGAGAATCACATTCCTATGCAGCAGTGGAATGGACCTACCCACAAGACCGTCACAGAGAGACCGCAAGATGACAAACAGCCACCTTTCCGTGTTTCCTTTCCTTGCTGATATAAATGGACAGATGGATTAAAAAATGTATATCTATCATCATGTCCTTTCAGGTTAGTGGACATCAAGGAAATACATATATATTAGATCATTAGGACGCAGCCGGTGTGGTGATTGTGTGAGACCGACAGACTGCATGTGTGTTGGTGGGAATGTTGCACTTGTGAACTGATGCTGTTGAGAAAGCTAGCTAGCTGTTGGCCTGGCGTGCTGATGTCTGCTGACCAAGGCTAGCGGGAGACGTCAGATGTTCACAACGTGAGGAATGCACAGCAAAGGTATAGTGTGTGTGAGTGGTTGGGACACGAGGATGTTGTCATCAAAGAGCAGAGTTATGGGTTTGTTTGTTTGGCATCAGTTGAAGCTGACAAGCAACAGCTGTTTTTCTCAGATGCTGTCGTGTCTCTGTACCCTGTCTCTGTACCCTGTCTCTGTACCCAGAGTACGGAGTCTGTTTCCTTAGGGGAGACACTTGTGCCAGTTGCTGCCATGAGAGGACATAACATAAAAAGGACAACAGGAGGTTAAATTAAGATCAAGAGAAAGATGGAACATAACATTGTTTATTGGTTATAATTTTCTTTGAATGGAGTGGAATATGGACTCGGCCCAGTACCGCATCACATCCGGCCTTGATTGGTAGGCCCATTGAGAAGCGCACAATTGCCCCAGCGTCATCCGAGTTTGGCCGGGGTAGGCCGTCATTGTAAATAAGAATTTGTTCTTAACTGACTTGCCTAGTTAAATATTTTTTTTAAATGTAAACCCACTAAAGAAGCATGTAAACGTCTGACTAGGATGGAATCATCCTTTTACGTCTAGAGTAGTTCACTGAGTCTGTCTAGTCTCCTCTCCTAGCCTGCCCCACAGATTCAAACTAGCCTGCCAACCCTGTTCTCTTCTCCTCTACAGCCAGTAATTAATAGTTCTATTCCATGGTCCATTACCCCCTCACAGGGAGAAGAGGAGACTGGAGAGACCTAAAGGAGTGGTGAAGAGAGAACGGTCTAACTCACTGGTGCGGGGAAAGAGAGAGGCTCTCACTCAGGCCATTAAGTCCTTCTGGTAATAAAGGGGAGGACGGCTTGAGCATAGAAATAGAAGGGGTAACACAACAGAACAGACATGAGTTGTGTGTCAAATGGCACCCTACTGCACGATATGTCTCTTTGGATCAGCCCATGACTCTAAGAAATACTACATTTTCCACATTCCACCCAAATATTGGCGACACAATAGAATTTACGCGACGTCATGACTTGTTAGCGTCAATTCCAAATGAGACACCCAAAATGGCCGCCGCCAGTCGGTCATGGCCCGTTGCTCGTAATTGGAATGGCCGTTCTGCTCATTGTGATTCTACGAGGTCCATGCCGTGTTTAGTATTCCTGTGTGCTGTGTTGTAGCAACGCTTTATGGCCCACGTGTAATATACTTTGTTCTATCAGACATCAGTGGCAGTATCCCTGTTGAGTTCTGTGTTCTGGATGCCTGTAGTGTCTCTACCACTATTGGTCTTTACCTTCTGCTGCTGCTGGCAAAACTAACTAACTCCCCCCTCTGGGGATCAATACATGGAATGAACCAATCAAATGTATTTTGTTCAGTTCATTTCAATGTGAAGACAATCTACTTTTATTTCTCCTTAGCAGTTCCTGGTGTTGATGAGATGGAGGGGAGGATGGTGGAGGGGAGGATAGAGAAGAGGATAGAGAAGAGGATAGAGGATGGTGGAGGGGAGGATGGTGGAGGGGAGGATGGTGGAGGGGAGGATGGTGGAGGGGAGGATGGTGGAGGGGAGGATGGTGGAGGGGAGGATGGTGGAGGGGAGGATGGTGGAGGGGAGGATGGTGGAGGGGAGGATAGAGGGAGAGAGGGGAAGTGGAGGGGAGGATACGAGAGAGGAGAGGAGGGGAGGTGGAGGGGAGGATCGAGGAGGGGAGGTGGAGGGGAGGATCGAGGAGAGGAGGGGGAGGGGAGGATCGGAGAGAGGAGAGGTGGGGAGGATAGGAGAGAGGAGAGGAGAGGAGGTGGGAGGGGAGGATAGGATAGAGGAGGGGAGGATAGGATAGAGGAGGCGGGGGGGATAGAGGAGGCGGGGGAGGATAGAGGAGGCGGAGGGGAGGATAGAGGAGGTGGGAGGGGAGGGGTAGAGGAGGCGGGGGGAGGATAGAGGAGGCGGGGGAGGATAGAGGAGGCGGAGGGGGAGGATAGAGGAGGTGGGAGGGGAGGGGTAGAGGAGGCGGGGGGGATAGAGGAGGCGGAGGGGAGGATAGAGGAGGCGGGAGGGGGTAGAGGAGGCGGGAGGGGAGGATAGAGGAGGCGGGGGGGGATAGAGGAGGCGGGGGGATGGGGGAGGATAGAGGAGGCGGCGGGGAGGATAGAGGAGGCGGAGGGGAGGATAGAGGAGGGTAGAGGAGGCGGGGGGGGGGATAGAGGAGGTGGAGGGTGGGGGAGAGGAGGTGGGGGGGGATAGAGGAGGTGGAGGGTAGGGGAGAGGAGGTGGGGGGGGGATAGAGGAGGTGGAGGCGAGGATAGAGGAGGTGGAGGGTAGGGGAGAGGAGGTGGAGGATAAAAGGGCCAGTGGAAGGAGTCTTACAGCATACTGTTGTGGTGGGGATCAAGCTTGTTAATGGGAACACTGGTGATGACAATGTAATTGTTTTGCCGTCTTGGTTATTGTTGCTACGCGTGCAGTTCAAAGAGCAGTGTATTCAAGGAATTACAGTCCACTGAAACAGCTGGGACCAATCTGAGGCAATGTGGCGATGTGTGTGTGCTCGCAGGCATGTGTGCATGTGCGTGAGAGAATGTTATCTGCAGGGCCTGGTACATGGGGTCTTGGCAGGTTCCTCTTTTTGTTTCTCTAAGGTGTGGTGGGTCACCTTAATTCCCCTTTAGATATCTTCTATTTGGAGAGTGTAATGGGTGTTCATACAACTCCAGGGATGTTGTTATTTCAATATCTTCATCTTCTCTCTTCCTGTCCTTTGTTATAATTGTATTCCATGTCAAAGGAGGCAAACGGTGGCTTTATGAAGCTTTATAACTTAGTTCCCATCTGAAAGGATCTCCTAAGTGGCTTCATAGAAACACTGCTTACTATTCAATATAAAAGGCCCAGCTACCAACTATTAACCCTTTACACTCACAGCCCCTGTCATCCCATATACTGGTTGAAAATGGCAGAGTTGGTCATTAATGAGCACCTCAATTGGAATGCAGGGGCTGTACAGTAACATGTTGTATATGACGTCAGAGCTCAACCTGTCTGCTTTACAGCGTTGTATGAGTTTCAACTGGCAGATGTTCTAAACAGGTTTCTACAACGGGTGGTTTAGAGTTCCCATTGTTAGAGCCTCTCCTGCCCATGATATGAGACAACATACACATGGTCCCGTTCATAGAAAGTGGCATTGTTTACATTGTTACCTAGCAACGTACTACCACTACAACTTTTACTAGTCTCAGCACCTGTAACTCGTCGCGGATGATTTTGGCTACTTTAGTCATTTAGTTAGTAATCTGAGCGAGGGGAATGCTGTAAATGTAGAGGAGTCCGTGTGTTCTGAAAGATGAGACGTTGAAGGATTATAATACCGGTTTGATGTCATAATGTGTACTTCACATTTTAAAATGTATTTAATGTAGGACTGTATTTTATAACTAGTAATGTTGACAATAGAACGGGCTTTCAAACGATGCACACCTGAACCACGTTTTTTGATTGACATGCATGTTACTGACACTTTCCCTCGACTGAGATGTCAAGAAGGCAGAGCAACGCCTTATCATGGACCTCTTCCCATTTAAGCAACCATTTTCTATGTTACTGAATGTATCCAGAGTATTTTTAGATTTTCGTTATGAGAAACCCTGCAGAAAGTACTGTAAATGTAAAATGCACATAAAAATGAAGTGTACAGTCGTGGCCAAAAGTTTTGAGAATGACGCAAATATTAATTTTCACAAAGTCTGCTGCCTCAGTTTGTATGATGGCAATTTGTATATACTCCAGAATGTTATGAAGAGTGATCAGATGAATTGCAATTAATTGCAAAGTCCCGCTTTGCCATGCAAATTAACTGAATCCCCCAAAAACATTTCCACTGCATTTCAGCCCTGCCACAAAAGGACCAGCTGACATCATGTCAGTGATTCTCTCGTTAAGACGGGTGTGAGTGTTGAAGGCTGGAGATCAGTCTGTCATGCTGATTGAGTTCGAATAACAGACTGGAAGCTTCAAAAGGAGGGTGGTGCTTGGAATCATTGTTCTTCCTCTGTCAAACACGTGCCGTCATCATTGCTTTGCACAAAAAGGGCTTCACAGGCAAGGATATTGCTGCGGGTAAGATTGCACCTAAATCAACCATTTTATAGGATCATCAAGAACTTCAAGGAGAGCGGTTCAATTACTGTGAAGAAGGATTCAGGGCGCCCAAAAAAGTCCAGCAAGCGCCAGGACGTCTCCCAAAGTTGATTCAGCTGCGGGATCGGGGCACCACCAGTACAGAGCTTGCTCAGGAATGGCAGCAGGCAGGTGTGAGTGCATCTGCACGTACAGTGAGGTGAAGACTTTTGGAGGATGGCCTGGTGTCAAGAAGGGCAGCAAAGATCCACTTCTCTCCAGGAAAAACATCAGGGACAGACTGATATTCTGCAAAAGGTACAGGGATTGGACTGCTGAGGACTGGGGTAAAGTCATTTTCTCTGATGAATCCCTTTCCGATTGTTTGGGGCATCTGGAAAAAAGCTTGTTAAGAGAAGACGAGGAGAGCACTACCATCAGTCCTGTGTCATGCCAACAGTAAAGCATCCTGAGACCATTTATGTGTGGGGTTGCTTCTCAGCCAAGGGAGGGGGCTCACTCACAATTTTGCCTAAGAACACAGCCATGAATAAAGAATGGTACCAACGCATCCTCCGAGAGCAACTTCTCCCAACCACCCAGGAACAGTTTTGGTGATGAACAATGCCTTTTCCAGCATGATGGAGCACCTTGCCATAAGGCAAAAAAAACTAAGTGGCTCAGGAACAAAACATTGATAATTTAGGTCCATGGCCAGAACTCCCCAGACCTTAATCCTATTCAGAACTTGTGGTCAATCCTCAAGAGGCTGGTGGACAAACAAAAACCCACAAATTCTGACAGACTCCAAGCATTGATTATGCAAGAATGGGCTGCCATCAGTCAGGACGTGGCCCAGAAGTTAATTGACAGCATGCCAGGGCGGATTTCAGCGATCTTAGAAAAGAAGGGCCAACACTGCAAATATTGGCTCTTTGCATCAACTTCATGTAATTGTCAATAAAAGCCTTTGACACTAATGAAATGCTTGTAATTATACTTCAGTATTCCATAGTAACACCTGACAAAAATATCTAAAGACACTGAAGCAACAAACCTTGTGGAAATTAATATTTGTCATTCTCAAAACTTTTATTTTTCATATTTGTTCTGCCCTATCCATCTAGTCCAAATTCTAGGAGTGAAAAGGGTTACGACTGACAACAGCCCAGCTACCAAACTATCCTTTTAAGACTAACGTCCACTGACCAGTCCTCAATTAGGTCTGCAGGAATCTGCCTGATTGGTCCGTTAGTCCAGCGGTCCTCTACGTTTAGGCTCGTGTCACATCCAGTCACCTCTTGAATCCGGACACCGAGGTTGTGGAAACGAGGGGTCGCTGTGCCCTCCGTTCCATCTCTATAAATATAGTCGTGTCCCTTCCTGCCTTTCCCCATCTTATTCATCATCATCATTACCATCAGCATCTTTATATTTTTTACTAAGTAGGCCTTGTATTAGCATTTTTAATGGACAAATCTTCAGTTAGTCACACATTGTCAATTGAATACGAAGTGAAAATGTTACTTAAAGTTAGGATTCACCCCATAGTACCTAATTATTTATTTGTACTTCCAACTCCCCAGTGGAGAGAACTCTGTATTGGTGGTTAAGATGTCCAGTAATTAGAGGCTGCTGGACAGGATATCAAATCTGACTGAAGAAGTCATACCACATTCTGGGTCACTGGCACTGCCCTCGCTCTCGTTGCTCTCTCATTGCTCCCTCTCTCTCCCCCTCTCGTTGCTCCCTCTCTCTCCCCCTCTCGTTGCTCCCTCTCTCTCCCCCTCTCGTTGCTCCCTCTCTCTCCCCCTCTCGTTGCTCCCTCTCTCTCCCCCTCTCGTTGCTCCCTCTCTCTCCCCTCTCGTTGCTCCCTCTCTCTCCACCTCTCGTTGCTCCCTCTCTCTCCACCTCTCGTTGCTCCCTCTCTCTCCCCCTCTCGTTGCTCCTCTCTCTCCACCTCTCGTTCTCTCCCCCCTCTCCCTCTCTCCCCCTCTCGTTGCTCCTCTCTCTCCCCCTCTCGTTGCTCCCTCTCTCTCCCCCTCTCGTTGCTCCCTCTCTCTCTCCCCTCTCGTTGCTCCCTCTCTCTCCACCTCTCGTTGCTCCCTCTCTCTCCCCCTCTCGTTGCTCCCTCTCTCTCCCCCTCTCGTTGCTCCCTCTCTCTCCCCTCTCGTTGCTCCCTCTCTCTCCCCTCTCGTTGCTCCCTCTCTCTCCCCTCTCGTTGCTCCCTCTCTCTCCCCTCTCGTTGCTCCTCTCTCTCCCCCTCTCGTTGCTCCCTCTCTCTCCCCCTCTCGTTGCTCCCTCTCTCTCCCCCTCTCGTTGCTCCCTCTCTCTCCCCTCTCGTTGCTCCCTCTCTCTCCCCCTCTCGTTGCTCCCTCTCTCTCCCCCTCTCGTTGCTCCCCTCTCTCCCCCTCTCGTTGCTCCCTCTCTCTCCACCTCTCGTTGCTCCCTCTCTCTCCACCTCTCGTTGCTCCCTCTCTCTCCCCCTCTCGTTGCTCCCTCTCTCTCCCCCTCTCGTTGCTCCCTCTCTCTCCCCCTCTCGTTGCTCCCTCTCTCCCCCTCTCGTTGCTCCTCTCTCTCCACCTCTCGTTGCTCCCTCTCTCTCCCCCTCTCGTTGCTCCCTCTCTCTCCACCTCTCGTTGCTCCCCCTCTTGTTGCTCCCTCTCCTTTTCTTGTTCTCTTTTTTTCTTCCTCTTCTCTAGAACATCTTATTCTTTATTTTCCTCTTGTTCCTCTTTCTGTGAGATGTTCTCTAAAGGTGGCTGTAGAGACACACACATAGTATTGATGTGTAATCTGTGTGTGGGTGGGACAGTAATGATAGTCCCTTTTAGACACATTAATGACCGGTTAAAGCTGCTCCTCTAGACCTTTGCTAAGAGCCCCTAGCACAGAAACACAGATGTATGAATACATGGATAGAGAAACAGATGTATCCATATGGAAGATGTGTACTGTGTTCTATGTTCTCTCAGTGATAGCATGTCTACATGTAGAGTTTTCTCCAGATCCATGAATTCCCATCACAGATCAACATTGAGACGGTGGCAACACCCGAAACTAACTGTAGGTTCAGCGATAGACTGATAAAACCTTTGGCCTCAACCACATGGGAAGGATTTCTATAAAATACTTTACATTTTCTCTTCCCCCTTCCACTTCTGTGTCTCCATCCAGTCCCCTCCCCCTCTCTTCTCTCTCTAGCCAGTCTCCCCTCCATGTCTCTCCCTGTCGCTCTGGCCAGTCTCCCCTCCATGTCTCTCCCTGTCGCTCTGGCCAGTCTCCCCTCCATGTCTCTCCCTGTCGCTCTGGCCAGTCTCCCCTCCATGTCTCTCCCTGTCGCTCTGGCCAGTCTCCCCTCCATGTCTCTCCCTGTCGCTCTGGCCAGTCTCCCCCCCCATGTCTCTCCCTGTCGCTCTGGCCAGTCTCCCCCATGTCTCTCCCTGTCGCTCTATCCAGTCTCCCCCCGCCATGTCTCTCCCTGTCGCTCTATCCAGTCTCCCCCCATGTCTCTCCCTGTCGCTCTGGCCAGTCCCCCTCTCCCTTTTGCTCTGGCCAGTCTCTCCCTGTCTCTCTGGCCAGTCCCCCCCCATGTCTCTCCCTGTCGCTCTGGCCAGTCTCCCCTCCATGTCTCTCCCTGTCGCTCTGGCCAGTCTCCCCTCCATGTCTCTCCCTGTCGCTCTGGCCAGTCTCCCTCCATGTCTCTCCCTGTCTCTCTGGCCAGTCTCCCCCATGTCTCTCCCTGTCGCTCTGGCCAGTCTCCCCTCCATGTCTCTCCCTGTCGCTCTGGCCAGTCCCCCCCCCCTTTCCCTGTCTCTCTGGCCAGTCTCCCCCCATGTCTCTCCCTGTCGCTCTGGCCAGTCTCCCCTCCATGTCTCTCCCTGTCTCTCTGGCCAGTCTCCCCTCCATGTCGCTCTGGCCAGTCCCCCCCTCTCCCTGTCTCTCTGGCCAGTCTCCCCCATGTCTCTCCCTGTCGCTCTGTCTCCCCTCTTCCTGTCCCTACAGCCAGTTTCAATCTGCTGATGTTAGCTATATTAAATAAACCCAATGAAGTGGTTTTAATAGAATTCTCTCCTCTTCCTCCCTCAGATGACCTGTCCTACGAGGTACGTTGGTACCTCACGCGGCTGAGAGGGGGGAACAAAGGCACCCTACTGGCCAGCGTGGACCGCTTCGGTCTGGTCAAGAAGGAGGCGCGCAACGCCAGCAGTGACGTGTCCCTGGAGCGCACAGACACACACACATACGCCCTGAACATCCACGCCACCCAGGACAGCGACAGCGGGGAGTACCACTGCCAGGCCACGCCCTGGTACCTGTCTGCCTCCACAGGGGCCTGGACACATGGGGCAGAACTCACCTCTACCAGGGTGTTCCTCACTGTACGATTCCCCAGTGAGTACGGATGGGGGGGGGGGCACTGTGTGTGTGTACAGTAACTAACACTTTCTCTCTCTCTCTCGGTCTGTCTGTCTCTGTCTCCCTCCAGTGTGGGACTCTCTGAAGCTGCCTCTGCTGTACGGTTCTGTAGCCTCTGTGTCCGTGGGGCTCTTCGCTCTCCTCCTGGGTTTCATCTGTGCCCACTGCTGCTGCCGCAACATCACACACACCCCCCGCTCACGCAACAAACTCATGGACCTGGAGATGGATTGACTAGCACAGGCCCGCTGGAGCGACCACCGCTTCTCCAGCTGATGAACTACGAGCACGCGCACGTTACCGCGCCGGCACATTACCACGGCAACGGCAGACAATTGACCAATCACAGCCCTTCGGGTGCGCTCCGTGGAGCTTTTAAGCGCACCAACAGGAGAGGAGGAGGAGAGACAATAGGACATTTACTGTGGAGCTGTAGAGGGGAAAAAAACCACTGAACTGAATCAACTGCTAAAGAAGAGTGCAGGATATCTAGTCTGCCTATGTGAACGTATTGATGTTAGGTATTGCACAAAACAGCCCTGGAGTATTCCTACCTTAGTGGACTCTACGTTTGTCCTCATCACTAGTTTTTGAAATGAGACTGCTTTTAAATGGAGGTGTGTGTGTGTGTCTGTATACCATATTTGTGCTGTTTGCCACACCTGAGGCTGGGAAAGAGCCTCTTTACCCATTTTGTCCTGCCCTGTTCCTGGTGTGATGTCATCCTGGTGTGATGTCATCCTGGTGTGATGTCATCCTGGTGTGATGACATTTCAGTAACTCAACAGCAACTAGCCAGGTTCCTTGGTGCACGTTGATGACCTCAGAGGCTCTCCTCTAGAGCGCGTGAAAGACACTTAAAGACCCAGAACTCACCTGCTGTAACCCCTTACACTGACACTGGTGCTACCCCCACTGTGAAGGACATTGATGTTATGTTGGACCTAGCGTTTATATGGGGCAGGTTGAGGAGCAAGCTGGCCAATAAGAGAGTGGACTAGTGGTGGTGACTGAGAGGAGTGGTATGATATGGACTGACACAGTCAGAGGGAGACATTGTTTATATAGGTAGCATACTGGATTAATGCGTGGAACCTGCAGTGCTCCACACACTCTCCCAGCCAATGCCTGGCTCTAGCTTGAAGGAGTCCCAACGTGGCTTCCTCGTCTCCTCTCCTTCATCTGCACTGATCAATAAACACAGGATGGATCTAAGCAATATAATGTTTGAAGTCTACCCGTTTCATTCACATCAGTGCAGATTAAGCGAAGAAGACGGGACGAGGAAGCCAGAGCATGGAGATACACCCCTGGAATGCAATGGAGAAGGATTAGAGAGAACCGTTAACAAACCCATTCCTGAAAGCAACCTCCATGTCACCTCCCAGTTTAGTAGGGCCCAGTCCCTTAGGGAGTCTTCTTCCCCGGTCTCTGGTACAGTACAATAGCTGTGTGTCCATAGAAAGGACTATGCTGTGTTTGTATGGGGCTGGGGCTCTCAGGGCTGTTGTGTGTGTTAGTGGTTGGCCCAGCAGTATTCTGCCCAGCAGTATTCTGCCCAGCGACAAAGACCAGCCCTACCCTCTACTAATTACCCCAACCTAGACCCAGAAGGCCCTTTTAGAATGGTCCTGTACCTGATGTCAACTACCACCACTGAAATGCTACCCTGTCTGTACACACACACACACACACACACACTCTATATGCTGTCAACACTCAACATACTGACATGCACACCAACAGTTAAACACACACTCCTCTTATCCATTGCCATGTACCCCAACATCTACAAATCAAATCACACTCCTCGTGCACACACACATACAACCCTACACACACACTATCCTGTATACACACTGTCCTGTATACACACTGCCAATGTAACCCTGAGTGAATGCACATCTTGTGAGAGGCACCAGCTGTATCTAGGTTCTGGCCAGGTACCAACTGGGGCTTTGGCTCTGGGATCTGACCTGGTTTAACTCACTAGCGCCCCCGATGGGAGAAGAGCTGCTGTGTGCCAATCAATAAACCAGAGCCCTGTTAAAATACTTAGAAATTGCATCCTTCCTTATCTGACATGACTGGATTGGTGAAAGATGTGTAGTGGAACCCTGGCTATCAGCTGCCATACATCTGTATGAGATCAGACATGTACTTGAAGGAAAGAGATGCAATTTATAGTATTGGTATCAGGCCTCGAGCTGTCCCACTGTGTGGGTGAAAGGTGTCCCTAAGCACTGACCCAAGGTCTGTTCTGTGTGCAACCTTGTAAGTATTTAGTTCAGGTTTGGACTTGGGGAAGCTGATCCGAGATCTATTCGAAGAACCTCCCTAAAGTCTAGAACCACAGACCGATAGGACAACCGCCAACACAAAACACTGCAAGTTCTTTTTAAAGATCCTTACTGTCATTTTATTTTTTGTAATTTGAAATAGATTTCTAAGTCTTTTTGTAAATGATTGTAAAGCCCAATATGGATTTTTATCTGACATGAATATCTTATTCTGTGCCGACGTTTTTCTGGGTAACGATCAATCAGGGTTTTTTATGATTCGCCTCTGCTTCCAGGCCTCTGAAAAACTTCAAATATTTCTGCCAGAATAAATGTTTTATAACAGTACCACGACTGAAGCTGGTTTGTTGTATCCCTCCTTCCCTCCATCTCTTGTCGTTCTTCAGGGAATAGCTTGTGTCCTCTCTCTCTCTCCTTCAATTACAAATGCAGATGAGTGTTATGTTTAGAACTGTCAGCCTCCAGTGAGTTATTTTCCTCACGTTCTCTCTGTTCTTCCTCTCTATCTTTTTCACTTCTGTTTTTCTTAATCCCTCGCTCTCCTTTACTCCCTAAATGTCTCTCTCTCGCTCCCTTCTCCCCTCTTTCTCTCTCTCCACCTTCCCCTCGCTTTAAAAAAATTGACCCAGATATTGGTGCTGTATCCTCCATGCCCCTTCTGGTGACGTGTGTGTGTGTGTTTCGTCTGGACACAGATCGTTTAAGGCCTTGGTGGTTCCTGTATTAGACATATCATCTCTGGGATCTGTTGGTTGGGCCTGATGGCTCAGAACAACAGTTTACAACAACTCTAGACCTGGGTGGCCTTTTGTTTCACATCTGTCCTCCAAATGGACTCCTAGCCCCTCGGCTAACTCTGTAAACACCCCTGTAGGTCTGAATGTATTGTCTAACTCATTCCAACGAGGGACTGAGTGTCTGCGGGTTATTTTCTCCTCCAATGCACCTGATTGATGAAAATAAGGTCACTAATTAGTAAGGAACTACCCTCACCTTTTCTGGCTTAATTAGAAGGAAAAACACTAAACCTGCAGACACTAGGCCCTCCATGGAATGAGTTTGACACCCGTGACGTACAGGCAGGTTAATGATTCCGGGATATGTTTGTTGTTCTAGCTCCGCAGCAGCAGGAGGCAACTGTAGGGAGGGGACTGTATGAGTACACACAACAGTACACCGCATAGAGTAAATATGAAACTTGAGAGGCGGAGAGTGTCCAGGGGGAGAGCCATGCCCCGGAATGTGGCGATGACTCGTCAACGCCTCGCCATGGCAACTGTCTACAGTCGGAGGGTGTGTGGTTGGGGGGGGGAGATGGAGGAGAGAGAGGAAAGAACAAGTTGGGGGTGTGATATCTGATCTGCCTCCACCACCTGCAAACGCTCTTTCACACACACACGTAACCTACATCTATGTTTAGTTTCCCCCTATCCACAGTTATATTCTGTCTACTATACACACAGAATGCTATACACACACCTCCAGTAGTGTCATACTCTGAGGTGGTTGGAGCATTCCTTGTAAGGCTGTGTGTGTTCTTCAGGGCGACCGTCCCCCTGTGCCAACTTCCTGTGTCCTCACCCATCACTGTCGCAGCACTCAGGAGGCCCTGGCTCATAGAAATGAAATCAATAAAACAAACACCACCCATGGATGTGAAATTTGATTGGATTTCAGTCACATGGCCATTTTGTTCAATATCTCCCTCCCATAATCCATATACATCTTCACTGATTGCAGTTATTTAACCTCTGCCACTACGGCTGCAGGTGTGCTTCTAAGGCTGTTTATAGATCTGTTCATACGGCTGTTATGTATGCTCTATGAATGCTCTATGTATGCTCTATGAATGCTCACAGCCTGCGGGAAGATGCATTGAAGCCCTTTAGTTATTCTGTCTGTTGTTGTATCATTCTAGAAGGGACTGAAACCTGACCCTTTCTAACCAATATGCTTCTAATCACTAAGTAGCCCTGACCCCTGACCTCTAACCCTTAATAAAGAACACATATCCCATCAGCTCTGACTGCATCACCCTGTTTGTCCATCCATGCTGGCACAGTCATCTTTCTGAGTGACTAACATTAATGCCTATTAGCTCTGCTCATGTTGATTTAGCACAGCCATACAGACACTATAATAAACACAGGACGGAGCCACAGAGACTTCTGCCAACGCGGAGCAGACTTTATTAGCCTTCAATCAGCCTACATTAAGGCCCTGCCTGCGGTCATCTAATCTAGGGATTCTAAAACTCGGTCCTGGGGCCTCCCAGCTTGATGAGTTGGTTATTTGAATCAGCTGTGTAGTGCTACGTCAAAAAACTAAACGTGCACCCAGGGGGGGGTGGGGGCCCAGAAGCGAGTTTGGGTAACCCTGATCTAGTCCATTGTTATGCATGCTAGCCCCATGGGGCTATTTAGGTCAGGTCCCCTCCCATTGCCATACAGCTGCTGGCATTGTGGTGTTGCATCTCCTAGATGCTCAGGATGGCTCAGTGAAGAATGGCCGAATATTGAATTAACCCCATACATCCTACACACACAGCAGGGCCTCTGTGGTCGTATTCCATTCCACTGTCATAGATACCTTGGCTTTTCTCCTTTCCTCAACAACCACTCATCTGATGCTGTGACAGACGAGAGCCTAAAGGCTGCATCTCAATAGCCTAAAGTGGCTTCCTCTCGTCTCCTCTCCCTCGTTTTCTGGTCTGAAAACACAGGGTGATTGAAAGCAATATGGTGGATGGATACCTACCAGGAATGTGCTTTCAATAATTCAGTGCTGCAATCTAATGGCTGTTTTTGTTTGTTAACCTAAAGGGTAAAGAACTTCCATCAGGATATATATATATATAACTCATGTAATCTCCTTCTCCCTCCCTCTTTGTCCCATTCTCTCTCTCTCTCTCTATCCCTCGATCTCTCTCTGGTTACGGAGTCTAAGCTTTATGTTCCTTAGGTCAGTGAACAGATCAGATGTCTCCAGACAATAAGACGCCCTCAGTCCCGCCTCTGTTACACACACAGCCTGCCTGACTCAATCCCCCCACCATTTGTAGAACTACTCTGCCTGGCTTAAGGAACAGAATGAGGGAGGACAAAGTTCTTTCCAACCTCATCAGTCTCCTGCTTCACCACATGCATGCATTAGGAATGCTTATCCTGGAGAATCTTATAGTCTAGCGCTGCCATTGTGAAGAGGGATTTAGGATGTTACTATTGAGTAGGGGTTTCAGGCTCCTTATTTAAATAAACTTATGTTAAGTCCCTCTGGCTAACACAAGTCAAATGAATGGCTAAAATGCCCAGTTAATTGTACATTTTAGAACTTTGTCCTTAAGAATACAGTACTGTACTGTAGACTGTGTGTCTTTTAAAAATCCATCAGTTATCAGAATCAACTAGTCTGTAACACAAACGAGGCTAAAGAAGATTGCTAACGGTGTAGGAAATGACTTCTGGACTGGCTTCATTCAGGTCAAAAGCCTTTCTCTTCCTCTCCCAGACTGAGAATCAATACAGTCCATGTTGAATAAACTTTTCTGTTCTTTCTTTCCTTCTTCTCTTACTTCCCTTTTCCCATAGGCCTCCTCGTTCCTCTTCCTGCCATTGAGGGCAAAGGTTGGGGAAGAATGTAAATATTCGTATCTCCATGGTTACAATTGGGCATTTTAGAGCTCTGTGATCTTTTGGTTGATCTTTTTCTTTGCCTGTCAGAGTTTGGAAAACATATGTAGCAATTAGAATCACTCTATTCTAGCTATAATCGTCTACCATTCTAGAAGATCATAGGTATTCTATTTCTATTGTCTGCAGTGGAGATGTGACCTGTTACCTTGACAATAGCCTTGAAATGAACAGCTCTGATCTGGAATCAGTTGTTCGGGCTGGAGAGTGACTGGAGCATAGAGATCCTATTAAATTACTAGACGGGCTATGTCATAAAAGTTTCAGAATGGGGTTAAAATTGCAGCCATATTGGTCAGGGAGAAAAACAAACCAGTCCAATTGGATTGAATGGCAGTAGAGGCATAATCCTGATTTGACTTTGCAGGAAAATAAAAGTAAGGCATGTGATATCAGAAATTGTGTAATAGAATTGTCAACCTAAAATATATAATTAGAAATTTATTTTATAGGGGTTTTATACACATTTTCTGTATAAATAAAAAATATATCTAAACAGGTGTGTTTTTTTGGAAAGATGTGAGTTCTATTATATGATCCAATATTAGTACTTGTTGCATTTACAACTTTTCTAAGTTCTATCAACTGATTTAAGACAGTGTATGTCTGTGGATTGACTGCATTGTTTGAATGGACTGTTGGCATATTGGCAGTTCATTTGAAGTATTTATGGAATCATTCCTCTAAAATTGGCTGGCTAGCTAGCTAATAAACATACAGTGCAGATAACTTATTCAAATTCATTATTTTACACAATATCTTATCACAGCACTGGCAAACCATGGTTGACCAACTCCCTCACCAACATGGCTGACCTTTGTACATCAACCTTCTTATGATGGTCCATTCTAGTATTCTAATTCTATGGACTGGAGCAACCTTTAACACCTAGCTCCTATTCTTCACCTTAGAGACAGATCTCTATAGATTCCACAGACATTTAGCTTCCTAAACCGAATAACCTTGTTAAGTTAAAAATAGTATCTTCCTGTTTGTGGTTTGTGCTTCCTGTCTGCCCCATTCAAAGTGTTCTCATTTCATAGTGATTTAAGGTTTGACATTCAAGGTTTGACATCGGTATTTTATACAACATTGCCACCAAGTGTCTATCTAGACACTACATCAGACCTTCATTACATAGATGAACTCATAACCAGGTTTAGGGTTGCTATCTGCAATTTAGAATAGAATGTTGCAAAATCAACAAGACTGGTGAGAAAGTTCAAAGAAAGAAGATTTCCAAAGAGATCATCCGGGTTTTATTTGTCAATGCATTTGCAGATTATAATGCCCTTGGGTGCAATGTAAAGCCTGTCTTTACACAGTACAACTGCAGCAATTGAGAGCGAAGAGCCAGAGTGGGATTTGATTGAACCAGCGACCCTGCAGGTAGCCCACGGGACTCTACTTCCAGCGCAATAAAGGTCCAGACCACTTGGCAGAGGACACACAACAAAATTGGCTCGTACTTTGTAGCTGCTATTAATATTGAAGCAAAAGTGCATTATTTTGATGAGGTAAACTCACACACATCAATTCCATGAATGACAGTTTGATCAAATTCAATTTATTGCATGGATCTCTGCAATGTACACACACAGCTCCATGGGAAAATTGCTGTCTTGGTCAAAGCCAGCAATAGGGTCCGTGCTATCGGGATCCATGGAACGGCCCTACCCTGTTGAAGTTTACATTTGAAATGGTTAAGGGTTACGGTAAGGGTAGGTTAAGGTTTGGGTTTAGCGTCTCAAAGATCCCAGATAGCAGGGAGGAAAAGTACCAAATTGTCATACTTGAGTAAAAGTAAAGATACCTTAATAGAAAATGACTCACGTGAAAGTCACCCAGTATCTGGCAGGTAGGGATAGCCTAGTGGTTAAGAGTGGTGGACTAGTAACTGAAAGGTTACTGGTTCAAATCCCTGAGATGACCAGGTGACAAATATGTTGATGTGCCCTTGAGCAAGGCACTTAACTGTAATTGCTCTGAATAAGAGCTTCTGCTATAACGTAAAATAAATGTAGCCTACTTAAGTGCAGTGGTTAAAATGTTGTGGATTGTCAAACTTGAGCAAATGCTATACTTCAAAGTATGTTTTAATTAAGTAGCCTTCTTTATACCGCAAGCAGTGATTTAAGGGATGAAAAATGCACATTCATGGTGTCTTTGCAGAAGACGACAGCCACTTCCCTGGTCCACATCAGGGTAATGGGCAGCCTAATAATATATTTACATGCCTGTCACTAAGGGAGTGAGTGCTTCTGGGGGTTTCATCTGTGACAGTCCATGCCATTATGACAGTGTCCAGTCCTCAGTGTGTTATTCAGACAATTTGGGCTGCAGGTAGCCTAGTGGATAAGAGCTTTGGGCCAGCAACTGAAAGGTCACGGTTCAAAATCCTGAGCCAACGAGGTGAAGAATCTGTTGATGTGCCCTTGAGCATGGCACTTAACCCTAATTGATCCTATAAGTCGTTCTGAATAAGAGTGTCGGCTAAATGACTAAAACGTCATTAAAAGGATATTTGGTTTAGTGATTAAGCCCTTTGGGGGAATGAGGGTGTTCCACGGGAACTTTTAACTAATAGAGCAACAACATGGGCTGTTTTGTCATCGCTGGCTATGAAACATCAAGTAGGATGTAATGTACAGGACTAGCTGGAGAATGATGTAGCCTAAAAAGTGTTTCAATTTCATGCATCTTTGCCAAAGGTGTTGCACCCCTGGAGTGTGCACATGACCTCCAGAGCACAAACACACTTCCAAGGCATATAGACGTATAAGGAAGTGCTTGCAGAACTTTTCATCAAATCAACGTAAAGTAAACGGGTTAGAATATGTTATAGCGGGTGCAGCAAAATGCTATGTTAAGTCCTGACCTTGCAGTAAATTATCTATATATACACCTGAAAAGGAATCAATAAATGTCGGAATGAGCTGGTGGCTAGCGCGCACGTCCCAATACACATTCGGTTGCAAGACCATCAGTAGAGTTGAAAATTCAATGGAAACCTAATTAAATTGTTGTTTTTTTATTCCGGAAATTGGCATTTTTAAATTTCTTTAAATTATTTTAACATTCTTACCCCCCTTTTTTCTCCCCCATTTGCGACGAGACTGTCTTGTATCATCGCTACAACTCCCGTACCGGCTCGGGAGAGACCCGAAACACTAGCCGCTTCTTAACACAGCGCGCATCCAACCTGGAAGCCAGCCGCACCAATGTCATTTTGATAGAAACATTTGATGGGGAAATACCAATTGGATGGAAACCGACTAATAATTTCGTCACCAATTATGCTAAAATTTGAGGCTAGAGCGTGCATCTACGCCATAGGCAAAGATGGGGGGCGTGTTCATAGAAATGGCACTATGCTGTCAAACCAAAATTGGAACGCAACCTGTGAAAAAAGTTGCACCTAATCTACCTGCCTAGGAAGGAGCGTGATTGATGCCGCGACTCCGGTGTTGGAGAGATTAGTCAGAGAAGGGCTGCTGGAAATGGTAAGTACATGCGTTACAAAAGTCATAATTAAATGTATGGAGTCAGGCTGAAGAAACATCCTAAACAGTGGTGCGTTTGTCACGTGGAAAGTGACAGGTTCTAGGTCTTAGTTGAGCAGGCAGCGTGAAGTAAGAGGCAGACAAAAATGACTAACAATTATTTTGTAAGGCATGCTTTTCTATCAGTTTCAGCACATTCTCAGTACCGGCGCATTCTCAATTTGGTTTCACAATTCAGTTATGTTCATTTCGATGTCGTTACCGTTACTTTAAAATCAGACGCAAACAAAGGGGCACAGCAAGCCCATCGGGTAGGTGTCCATCATCTAGATTTGGTCAGTGTAGCAAACCTCGCAGCACAATCTCCATTTGTACTCTCACCAAACATATCAGCCTGTCATAATAAGCTTTCAGCGAACAATGATCCACCATTCCTATGATCCACTAACTATCATTTAGCTCATGACCAGGCAATTAACCAAAAAATAACCAAAAAAGTCACAGGTGACATTCTCACCCACAAAAATGAGTGTTTCCTTGCACTTAATATTGAAACTCTGCAAAAGTACATGTGCAATAATAGGTTTTACACACGGGTTAGAACACACAAATTGCACTCAAAGATAAACTCTCTGAAACTCGAACTATACAACAAAGTCCCCACGGAAAAATAGACCTCCAATACCTGCTAGCAACTCTACCACACGGTGTCCTGAGGCAGCCAGGGCTCCCATAGCGGTGTTGACCTGCCCTATTGCTGGCACATTGCCCTCCGCTCACCAGGCCACACACCTCCAACCAGTTCCATTTAGCCTTCACCCACAAGGCACCTTGACATGCCCCAGGCCAGTTAGTGTCTCTCGGACCAGAAGGGGAGAGACTGGCTTCCTCACCTGCGCTCAGAACCACCCATGGGAGAGACCGCAAAACCTAGGAGGGCACAAAGAAACACTAGACCATGAAACTAAAATAGTCCCTGCTCCACAACTGCCCACTCGGTGGCCCGGACCCAGCTGATGCTACACCCAATGTCACAAGGTGGAAAGTGACACATTCACCTGAAAAATGAGTTGAAACCTGTTAGTTCACCTTAAACCTGTTAGTCTAGTGACCACTTTTGGATTGTGCGCTAGTGCACCTCATTTGATGCACGGAATTTCCACCGTTCTAATGGAGTGTTCCAGTGTCTAGGGACCTTGGTGCACTTCAATCATACATTAGGTTACTCCAGTTTTTAGAGAAACATTATGAATACTGTATCATAATGTTGGAGTTCACCAGATAAAGCAAGAGCGAAAGATGAGCCTTATTGACACTTGTGCAAAAGTTTGGATCAGAATTGATTGTTCAAACATTTCCTTACTTATTAATCTTTACTGTCTGACACTTATGGTTATCCTGCAATTAAACATGGTAAGGCAAGGTTTTCAATCAGTTTCAGCAAATTCTCAGTTCCGGCACATTCTCAATTTGGTTTCACTATAGAACCCCACAGTGGAGGTGTCATACAACCCATAATGAATTTATTTGCAAATTAGGGTGTAATAAGTATTTGGTCAATAACAAAAGTTTCTCAATACTTTGTTATATACCCTTTGTTGGCAATGACAGAGGTCAAATGTTTTCTGTAAGTCTTCACAAGGTTTTCACACACTGTTGTTGGTATTTTGGCCCATTCCTCCATGCAGATCTCCTCTAGAACAGTGATGTTTGAGGGCTGTCGCTGGGCAACACAGACTTTCAACTTCCTCCAAAGATTTTCTATGGGGTTGAGATCTGGAGACTGGCTAGGCCACTCCAGGACCTTGAAATGCTTCCTACAAAGCCACTCCTTCGTTGCCCGGGGCGGTGTGTTTGGGATCACTGTCATGCTGAAAGACCCAGCCACGTTTCATCTTCAATGCCCTTGCTGAAGTAAGGAGGTTTTCACTCAAAATCTCACGATACATGGCCCCATTCATTCTTTCCTTTACACAGATTAGTCGTCCTGGTCCCTTTGCAGAAAAACAGCCCCAAAGCATGATGTTTCCACCCCCATGCTTCACAGTAGGTATGGTGTTCTTTGGATGCAACTCAGCATTCTTTGTCCTCCAAACATGACGAGTTGAGTTTTTACCAAAAAGTTATATTTTGGTTTCATCTGACCATATGACATTCTCCCAATCTTCTTCTGGATCATCCAAATGCTCTCTAGCAAACTTCATACGGGCCTGGACATGTACTGGCTTAAGCAGGGGGACACGTCTGGCACTGCAGGATTTGAGTCCCTGGCTGTGTAGTGTGTTACTGATGGTAGGCTTTGTTACTTTGGTCCCAGCTCTCTGCAGGTCATTCACTAGGTCCCCCAGTGTGGTTCTGTGATTTTTGCTCACTGTTCTTGTGATCATTTTGACCCCACGGAGTGAGATCTTGCGTGGAGCCCCAGATCGAGGGAGATTATCAGTGGTCTTGTAGATCTTCCATTTCCTAATAATTGCTCCCACAGTTGATTTCTTCAAACCAAGCTGCTTACCTATTGTAGATTCAGTCTTCCCAGCCTGGTGCAGGTCTACAATTTTGTTTCTGGTGTCCTTTGACAGCTCTTTGGTCTTGGCCATAGTGGAGTTTGGAGTGTGACTGTTTGAGGTTGTGGACAGGTGTCTTTTATACTGATAACAAGTTCAAACAGGTGTCATTAATACAGTTAACGAGTGGAGGACAGAGGAGCTTCTTAAAGAAGTTACAGGTCTGTGAGAGCCAGAAATCTTGTTTGTTTGTAGGTGACCAAATACTTATTTTCCACCATAATTTGCAAATAAATTCATTAAAAATCCTACAATGTGATTTTCTGGATTTTCTTTCTCTCATTTTGTCTGTCATAGTTGAAGTGTACCTATGATGAAAATTACAGGCCCCTCTCATCTTTTTAAGTGGGAGAACTTGCACAATTGGTGGCTGACTAAATACTTTTTTGCCCCACTGTAGGTCAAGTTTGTGCTGTAATTGACTAAGGGCACGTTCCTCTGTCCAGGCGTTGCTGACGCATACCAGATCTTCCATAAAATACCTGTCCAGGCGTTGTATCAGCTAACCACATATGTTATAGCAATATGTCAGTCGATCACGTGGCATGCAATCATTGGTTGGTGGATGCAACGTCTGAGCAGGGGAACACAATCATGTGGTTAGCTGATACTTAAAAAATCTATCCAAGCATTATAAGATCTGGCATGCGTCAACAACGCCTGGGCAGAGGAACGCGCCCTTACCATGTGCTTTCTCCAATCGTATCAGCCAGCCATAATAAGCTTTCAGCAAACAGTGATCCAACATGCCTCTGGACTGGATCACTACAGGGCTTGTTAAACGTTGCAGGCGACTGACTGATCGATAAAAATAACTACTCATAAATAACTACTTCATATTATTTGAAGATCAGTCAGTCCCAATTTATCCATGATACAGTGGCTTGCGAAAGTATTCACCCCCACTGGCATTTTTCCTATTTTTTTTGCCTTACAACCTGGAATTAAAATGATTTTTTTTTAGGGTTTGTATCATTTGATTAACATAACATGCATACCACATACCATGCAAATTATTTTGGGGGTGTGAAACAAACCAGAAATAAGACAAAACCATTGAGAACTTGAGCGTGCATAGCTATACACCCCACCCCCAAATTCAATACTTTGTAGAGCCACCTTTGCAGCAATTACAGCTGCAAGTCTCTTGGCACATCTAGCCACTGGGATTTTTGCCCATTCTTCAAGGCAAAACTGCTCCGGCTCCATCAAGTTGGATGGGTTCCGCTGGTGTACAGCAATCTTTAAGTCATACCACAGATTCTCAATTGGATTGAGGTCTGGGCTTTGACTAGGCCATTCCAAGACATTGAAATGTTTCCCCTTAAACCACTCGAGTGTTGCTTTAGCAGAATGCTTAGGGTCATTGTCCTGCTGGAAGGTGATCCGTCTGTCTCAAATCTCTGGAAGACTGAAACAGGATTCCCCTCAAGAATTTCCTTGTATTTAGCACCATTCATCATTCCTTCAATTCTGACCAGTTTCCCAGTCCCTGCCTATGAAAAACATCCCCACAGCATGATGATGCTGCCACCACCATGCTTCACTGTGGGAATGGTGTTCTCGGGGTGTTGAGAGGTGTTGGGTTTGCACAAGACATAGTGTTTTCCTTGATGGCCAGAGTACCTTCTTCCATATGTTTGCGGAGTCTCTCACAGGCCTTTTGGCAAACACCAAACGTGTTTGCTTATTTTTTTGAAAGCAATGTATTTTTTCTGGAGTCCGATGTTTAGGGAATATGTCATTTAGCCTATTGTTAGGTTCTAAATTGACCTAGTAAAACTCACGGACGATTAGTAAAGAGTAAACCACCCACTGGGTCAATACAGCTGCATAAGACAAAGACATGCTTCCACCAGTGGTAGTATATAAACCCCAATTTGGGTGACGTCCTCCTTCTCTCTCAACATGACATCTTTATTGCTAGGCAGGAAATTAAGTGATGTGGGCAATAAACTGTTCCATCTCCCTTAATGTGATCTGAGCTGACCTCGGCCCCCTTCGTCACATCCACATCTCACCACCCTTATCAGTGCCTGCACACATGTGATTGCCCTTCCCTTACTCAGTACATTCCAAGCTTAATTGCCTCCACCATATACATTTCTCCTTCAGATAACCATTAACTTCTGGTGTAGAACCTACACTATAGCACTATTCCAAGTTTAGGAGTCAGAACCCAGAATCCATCACGATTAAACACTTAAAAACTATGTTTCAAGTGAGAGTTAGGCAGGTCTGATGCAGAAAAAGAAAGGAAATTCTAGCCTACTTCACCCATTTAAAAAGTAGTGTAGTTTCAGTAGTTAGCTACACCGTTACATGGCACAAAAGTAATTAACTACTGAAAACCCTACCAGCATTTGAGTTAAGTTCAACTACCACTACGCTCCTGCAAAATGTAGTTCAATTACTAGTAGGACTACGTGTAGTTTACTACTCCTCAACACTGCTAATCAATCATATATTCTGTCTATCTATAATTCTGGAATCACCAGATAAAGCCAGAGAGAAAGATGAACCTTAATGACACTTTTGTAAAGTTTGGATCAGAATTAGTGATTGTTCAAAAATGTCCTTAACTTATTCATCGTTACTGTCTGTCAAGTCTTTCGCTTGGGGTTATCCTCCAATTTAATGTGGTGTGGTAGCCCTGCGAGGCTTTGCCTGGACACATTTAGAATGAATGTCAGTAACAGACACATCCCTATGTCCATAGCCCTGCGAGGCTTTGCCTGGACACATTTAGAATGAATGTCAGTAACAGACACATCCCTATGTCCATAGCCCTGCGAGGCTTTGCCTGGACACATTTAGAATGAATGTCAGTAACAGACACATCCCTATGTCCATAGCCCTGCGAGGCTTTGCCTGGACACATTTAGAATGAATGTCAGTAACAGACACATCCCTATGTCCATAGCCCTGCGAGGCTTTGCCTGGACACATTTAGAATGAATGTCAGTAACAGACACATCCCTCTGTCCATAGCCCTGCGAGGCTTTGCCTGGACACATTTAGAATGAATGTCAGTAACAGACACATCCCCATGTCCATAGCCCTGCGAGGCTTTGACTGTCCCATAAACACACCAGAGCTATTGGTTGTGGAAGGAGCACACATTTGGGCGAACAATAACTCAGACACATCCATCCCTTTGTGACATGTATCTCTTCAAAATAACCCAGATGAACAAAAGACACCCTATGGAACTTTGACATAAATCTGAGTCAAACCTGACGACCACAAATATGTACATCCATCTGACACAAGAAGATCCAGCTACTGCGTGTTAAAATTGGATGACTGTTTACACAGCTATAAGGGGAGTAGTCGTCAGTTAAACTGAGAAATAAAGCGGGTGGGACTGGTAGGGGTAAGTAGGCATGCACCCATTGAACTGTGCAAAACTCATACAAGACTAGTACTACTACACTGTTAGCTATGTGTTATAGATCAGTGGTTCACAAATGCCTTTTTCACTCTGACCCTTTTATAGCTTGAGGTTTTTTAGTGGCCAACCAAGTCAGCGAAACCAATGTTCCTGGCCAGGACCCAGCCACGACTTAATTAAAATACTTTTGCCACAACTCAAAACCAGTTTATCTTGACCCGCTATTTCTTTGGGGAAACACAGTTTTAGATGTACTGTATATCTTCTTATTTATTTAACCTCTTTATTTAAAAAAGGTTTTTCTAACCCTGATCTGTTGTGTGTTTTTGTGCTCTATTGTAGGAGCGTCGATAGATGAGCTGCTACCTCCAACCTACAGTATCCCCCGTCAACCCTTAGTGTGCCTTTCTGTGGGAATACCTCACCAAGACCTGAACTGGACCTGACTCGCCTGCAACATCCAAGCATTCAGTGTCTTAGAATCTCTCATAATCAACTGAAAGACTGGTACTTAAATTTAAAGGGTACTGATCACTAAAGCAACCATATCACCTAACTCCTCAATAACTGTCTTTAGAAGTATTATCCAAGATGGCTCCCACCACCATGGAGGCGGCGGACATCGTTGTTGTGGTCATGTACTTCATACTGGTCCTTGCCATTGGCTTCTTCGCCATGATGAAAGCCAATCGGAGCACTGTGAGCGGTTACTTCCTGGCCGGCCGATCAATGAACTGGGCTATGATTGGTGCCTCTCTGTTCGTCAGCAACATTGGCAGCGAGCATTTCATTGGCCTTTCAGGGTCCGGGGCGGCCAGCGGGTTCGGAGTCGCCGCATGGGAGTTCAATGCCCTCCTGCTCCTCCAGCTCCTGGGCTGGGTGTTCATCCCTGTTTACATCCACTCTGGGGTCTACACAATGCCTGAGTACCTGGCCAAGCGCTTCGGCGGCCGACGGCTCAAGGTCTACTTCGCTGCTCTCTCTCTGCTGCTCTACATCTTCACCAAGCTCTCTGTGGACCTGTACTCTGGAGCGCTCTTCATCCAGGAGTCACTGGGCTGGAACCTCTATCTGTCCATCATCCTCCTCATCACCGTGACCGCGCTGCTGACTGTCACAGGGGGCCTGGTTGCGGTCATCTACACCGACACCCTCCAGGCGTTCCTGATGATTGGCGGCGCGCTATGCCTAACCGCCATTAGCCTGGTAAAAGTGGGTGGCCTGGAAGGGGTGCGGACTAAGTACATGGAAGCCAGACCGAACATCACAGCGATATTAGCATCCTCCAACTTCACCTATATCCCCTCCTGCCACGTGGAGCCCAAGCCCGACTCCCTGCGCATCCTAAGGGGCCCGCTGGACAAGGATCTCCCCTGGCCGGGCTTCCTCCTTGGCCAGACCCCGGCCTCCATCTGGTACTGGTGTGCCGACCAGGTCATCGTCCAGCGGGTGCTAGCCGCACGGAGCATCTCCCACGCTAAAGGCTCCACACTGATGGCCGGCTTCCTCAAGATCCTGCCCATGTTCATCATCGTCATTCCCGGGATGATCTCCCGCATCCTGTTTGCAGATGAGCTGGCGTGTATCAGCCCAGAACACTGCATGGAGGTGTGTGGATCCAGGGCCGGGTGCTCTAACATCGCCTACCCCCGCCTGGTGATGTCCGTTATGCCGGTGGGTCTGCGTGGCCTGATGATGGCGGTGATGATCGCAGCGCTCATGAGCGACCTGGACTCCATCTTCAACTCCGCCAGCACCATCTTCACCTTGGACATTTACAAAATGGCGCGGGAGCGGGCGTCGTCGAGGGAGCTGATGGTGGTGGGACGTGTGTTCGTGGTGTTCATGGTGGTTATCAGCATCGCCTGGGTTCCTGTCATCATCGAGATGCAGGGAGGCCAGATGTTCTACTACATCCAGGAAGTGTCTGATTACCTGACCCCACCCATCGCTGCCCTATTCCTGCTGGGCGTCCTATGGCGGCGCTGCAATGAGACTGGTGCGTTCTGGGGTGGCATAGTGGGGTTCGCGTTGGGCGCCACGAGACTGGTGCTTGCGTTCATCTACAGAGAGCCCCACTGCGACGAGCCGGACGAGCGGCCGTCTTTTGTCAAGGACGTTCATTTCATGTACGTGGCAGCCGGGCTGTTCTGGATCTCAGGCCTGGTGGCTGTGGTGGTTAGCCTCTGCACCCCTCCACCGAGCATAGAGCAAGTCCGCACCACTACCTTCTGGGGGCTACGCCAAAGAAACACAACCCTAAACATAGAGAGAGACGAGGAGGAGATGAGCAAGCTGAACCCCCAAACTAAGACCCATGCCAATGGGAATGGCTGCATAGACAAGGAGACGACCAAAGACCTCCATAATGGGGTGGAGGCTTTATCCTATATGGAGTCTCCATCTAATCTCCAAAATGGCGGCCACCCGACCTTTTCAAGCACCGGAATGGCGGTAAACCAAGAAAAGCCTTGGGTGGTCTGCTGTGGAGTAGGAGGGGAGAAAGGGAGGTGTGTGAGGGTTCTAGAGTGGTTCTGTGGGTTTAAGGAGGAGCCGGCTAAGACCCGGCCCAGATCAGCCGAGGAGGAAGAGAGACTTTTGCAGGAGATGCTCCAGGAGACCCCCAGAACCAGACTCATCCTCAACATGGGCCTGGTGCTGGTCTGCTCTGTGGGGGTGTTCCTCTTCATCTACTTCTCTCTGTAGGAGGGGATCTCAACCTGTGACATACACAATATAGTTTATATGTAATATGTCTACATATGACATCTAAAGAAGTGTTTCTTAACTTGTGTTTCCTACGCCACCCCAAAAGTTCAAGCCCAGTGAATCAGGTGTGCTTGAGCTGGGCTAGAACAAAAATGTCCAACCTTGGTGGTCCTCCAACATGGACTCAGGGGTAGACGTAACATAGGAAACGTAAATCCAGTATGTAATGTTACAATTCGTATGGTACAGTGCCTTAAAGTATTCACACCGCTTGACTTTTTCTAAATGTTGTTACAAAGTGGGATTAAAATAGATGGAATTGTCATTTGTTTTGTCAACGATTTACACTACATACTCATGTCAAAGTGGAAAGAAATTCACAACAAGTTAAATGGAAAATAAAGCACTAATATCTTCATTAGCTAAGTATTCAACCCCCCTGAGTCAATACATGTTAGAATTACCTTTGGAAGCAATTCTAGATTTCTGGGTAAGTCTCGAAGAGCTTTGCAAACCTGGATTGTATAATATTTGGCCATTTATTCTTTCAAAAAATTCTTCAAGCTCTGTCAAGTTGGTTGTTGATCATTGCTAAAAAGCCATTTTCAAGTTGATTTTTAAGTCAAAACTGTAACTAGGCCACTCAAACATTCAATATCGTCTTGATAAGTAACTCCAGTGTATATTTGGCCTTGCGTTTTAGGCTATTGTCCTGCTGAAAGGTGGATTTGTCTGTGTGTCTGTTGGAAAGTAGACAGCCGGGTTTTCCTTTAAGACTATGTCTGTGCTTAGCTCTATTCCCTTTCTTTTAATCCCAAATAAAACTCCCAAGTCCTTGCCGATGACAAACACACATTCATTCATTTAGCAATTTTATCACACCATCGTGCTATCAGACTTCTGATACCAATGCAGGGTGAAGGAAGGGCCACAAAATGTGAACCGCTATCAAAAAAATGGTATAGAAAAGTATTTTGTATTTTGACAATCCAAATTACAGTATTTTGAAAATACAAAATACATTGGATTGTAGTTCAGCCCAGTGTAAGTCAAATGACAAAATACCCAGAATTCAAATAAGTATTTTAAATACATCTAACAGAAACTGTCCATCTTTGCCTGTGGTTTCAGGCTGCCACCTACGCTACACTCTACCTAACCTAGATATAGAATACATAGAAACCCCCTTATCTAAATGGAATAGTACTGCCTGAATTGGTACTACTTTCTGTGGTAGAGTCAAAAAAGGTGCAAATGAATGTTACAGTATTAGCCCAAACACGTTCCTGTTGTCAGACTATTTGCATAATACAAGAAAAGGAGTTAATGGTGGTATTGCAGGAAAATAAGTCCTGTGTGTATTCATCCCCTCAGCCCACAGTGTCCTGGTGTGCCTGAGGTCAGAAATAGCCCAGTGGGTAACCGGTGTCCTGAAAAGACCCAAGATGGTCTGGTCTGTAGGGAGCCACTGATGTGTGTAAACCAGCACAGGAGCACCTGGTTAAACAGCAGTATGGGATTGGTGTGGGAGTGAGCACTACTTTGCTGCTGGCCTAGTCCTCATTGTCACTAATAGCCCACCACTCTCAAATAGTTTTAATTCATCTAGGGTTCAATGCCATATAGGCTGCGTTTACACAGGCAGCCCAATTCTGATCTTTTTTCCCCCCACTAATTGGTCTTTTGACCAATCACATCAGATCTTTTTCATAGCTGATCTGATTGGTCAAAAGACAGATTAGTGGGGGGAAAAAAGATCAGAATTGGGCTGCCTGTGTAAACACAGCCATCATAGTTTATGGTGTGTTCTTGATCTTTTGCAACATGAAGGTAAAATGAGTGAAAGAAGAGCATCCAGAAAAGAAGGATTTATAACCAGCTAACTTACAGTGACTCCGAAACCACCAAACAAGAAAACAGGCCAACAGGCAGGTAGTGGAGAAACATCAGTAACATGACTCTTCCCCTTTTGACTGTTTAGAAGTCTGGGGTTAGTTTAACCACATTCCACGACATGTTTCCACAACTTTGACTGTGTTGTGTAGGCTACGATTTATTTTGGCCTATTTAGTGTCACATACTGGAACCCATAGCAGCCGGACTGAAAACAATAATCATCTGTGGTTGGTCATCTATCTGCAAGCAACTACCCAAATAAAGTGAGACTGACTTGGCATAGCTCTGATGTTAGTGTTTGATATTAGCCTCTCATATCCATTTGAGGAAGTGGAAAACTGTTTATGTACTCAATGTGGAGTGTCGTGGTGGCATTTCCTAGCAACCGTGACATTTCGTGGTTTCTCCTTCCATGTTTGAATTATCATGCGTTTAATTGTTGAATGAGAATGCAAGCAGTTTGAGCAAAGACACCGGTCACTTCTATGGTTTGAGTGTGCATTGGTTGAGAGTAGTCTACAGCAGTGTCTTTGCTAAAAAATAGACCGTTTCGTTGTAGCCCTTGACAAACACACCTCATTCAACTCATTGAGGGCTTGATGATTAGTTGACGAGTTGAATCAGGTGTGCTTGTCCAGGGTTACAATACAAATGTTCACTGTTGGGGATACTGGAGGACCAGGGTTGAAAAATGCTGGTCAACATAAGCTACTGTAACAGATCAAGAGAACTGCTGCCCCCTGCAGACATTTTCTTGTATTGCATCAGCATCTAATAAAGACTTATTTTACAAAAGTATACAGTAATGAATTTAAAACAGCCTTATAAACATGCTTAATAGGAACATTACACAGTCACTGCTCTGTTGACCATTTGCGCCCAATATCTCCGCATAACTTAACTATCAGACTGGTTATGTATGTCAATGTGAAACCCATCTTTTCACACAGGTACCTTCTACTAGCAAAGGGATTGTCTTCTCAGGCATTTGCGACGATTGAGAAAGAAAATAAAGCTGCATTTAAACATTGCACATGTCTAGCTCCAATGTCAGACAAAACAATACCAAGCATTCATATTCAAGTATAATTCAATAATTGCACAACTAAAAATAGTAATACGATTCTCACACATGTAACTAGCTGCAGTATTGGAGTGCTGGGGATGACACAAAGATTCCATGAGTTCCATGTGATTTCTGTAATAGCTTCAGCACACCCTAAACCTCGCAGAAAGAATGATCAATTGACGACAATAGAATGAAACGGCAGTAAAACAGTGTGAAGCAACTCTGTTTAAAAAAAAAAAAACAAACTTTCTATTTCTGACAGAGTTAAGATCAGATTTACCACACTGAACATGGATCCATATCTCTATAGATCAACGGTAAACAAATGTATTTCAGTCCGCGCCTGGATATCTTTATCGGCAATGAATAAGACTTAACAGGGAATTTGACAATCAGTAACCTTTCGTTGTAATCTAAATATATTTCTAAATACTTATATTCCATCTGAAAAAGAAAGAGACATCAAATCCAGCCCAAGTTTGACATTCAAAATAAAACCATGAACCAAAATTTCACACATGCATACTACAAATAAGACTAACATACAGGTAACTGCCAAAATAAAGAAAACACCAACATAAGAGTCTTAATAGGGCATTGTGCCACGAGCCAGAACAGCTTCAATGCACCTTGGCATAGATTCTGGAACTCTATTGGAGGGATGCGACATCATTCTTCCACGAGAAATTCCATCATTTGATGTTTTGTTGATGGTGGTGGAAAACACCATCCCCGGTTGAGATCTGGTGACTGAGACGGCCATATGGTTTACATCATTTTCATGCTCATCAAACCATTCAGTGACCACCCGTGCCCTGTGAATGGGGGCATTGTAATCCTGTAGGGCCACAGCCATGGCAGACTGAATTTTTATACATGACCCTAAGCAAAGCTTGATGGGATGTGAATTGCTTAACCCAGGAACCACACCTGTGTGGAAGCACCTACTTTTAATATACCTTGGATCCCTATTTTACTCGCGTTTCCATTATTTTGGCAGTTACCTGTGTCCACATCTGTTGTATACTAACAAATGAGTCTCATTTACATACATACTTTATGTGCGCTTAAACCCAGGACTCACTCTCATCCTGTTTGGGAGGCTATTAAATAGGTGTGCTATCCAGCTACATGAGCAGGCCATCATTCCTCTTCTCTTCTATATTTGTGGGTGAACTTCCTACTCTTCATCCCACCCACCTCTCTTTCCTCACCCATCTGTGGGGGCACCTTTGCCGTGAGTGGGCGGAGAGGAGTGGAAGTATTGTCCCTTTAACTGCAGGTGTCACAGTGTATCCCTTCGCCCTCGGCATGTGTCACAGTGAAAGTGTTCCCCCTGCACGCGGGGTCAGTAGCGTCCCCGGCCCCCTCTGGACATGGTGAGGGGTAGTGAGACAGAGGAGAGAGAAGATACTTCCCAGTATAAGCTACGAGACAGGAAAAGCTGGTAGAGGATCACCACCGAGATAGCCTGGCATAGAATCACACCGATTGTCACAACCTACAAACAGACACACAAACATCAGCACCAAAAACCTTCCGAATGAGTCAGTACAATATATATATATATCTATCTATAGAGTGTCGTCCTCTCACCTTTTCTCTCTGATGCTCGTTGAAGACCACAGAGAGTAGGACCAGCACAGGGTGGCACAGGAACCAGATAAAACAACCCTGAGAAACAAACTAGTGAGACTGGAATAACCAATCTTATAATGCACTGTAGATGGCACTATAAACGCATGGAAAGGGTTACCAGCTATTCTGTGTTGTATTTCTACGCCTACCTTGGCGAAGCTGAGATAGAAGTCTCTCTTGAGGGCGCTCCTCTCTGTGCTGATGATGGTGTAGAGCACAGAGGCTAGCAACAAGGCCAGGATGATACGTAGAGATATGAGTAACAGACCCGCTATGCTGCGCTGGGCATGGTAGCTGTGGTGCTCCGTCTCCTCATACTGCTCCCACAGCAGTAGCGCCCCCTAGTGGCCCGGCAGCGACACAGACAGGGAGTCAGTGGAAAGGTATTTAGGTCATTGGTATTGAATGTGTTTTTATTGACTGATCCCAAAAGGGAAATTGAGTGTTAATAGGGAGTTACAGTATTGGTCAGGATAGGGGATGGTGTGAGCATGGTAGAGGTTAGTGCAAGTAGTAGGGGCTACTGTATCCAGTGAGATGGAAGTCAGGGCTTAGTATTTTGGGGTAAGAGATTAAAGGTCATGCATAGGCCGATGAGGCTCTGACCTGTGTGACGACCCCTCCCATAGCGAGGGCTTTAGAGGCGGGAGAGGAGTCCCACTGGAGAGGTCTGCTCTGGGGCTTCCTGTTCTTGCTCAGGGTCCAGCCCACACACAGACTCAGCAGCATGTACAGCATGGACACCTGGGATACCATGTCACAGACTGCAGCATGGGAGAACAACAACAGGCAACAGTCAGCACAGTCACAAAGGAAGAACGAACGACAGTACGAAGAAAGAAGCAAGAGCGACAGAGTGAGAATACAACACTCACACTCTGCCAAGCTGCCCATGATAGGAATGCCCACTCCATCCCTGGCATACCTGTGGAACGAGAGACAGGTGTGTGTTTTTACACAGCAAGACTGATATTCACTCATCCAAATATTCTGCAATACAGGATAATCCTGTAATACAGTAACTGATGTAAACCTGAGCAGGGCTGCTGAAAGGTGACTGTACCAATGACTGAGACAGTCTCACTCACCTGGCCAGGTGGATGTAGTTTAAGAGGGCAGAGATCCCCTGTAGGGCCAAGGCTGTGGAGAGCACCTTCAGCACCGTTTGCATGGGCCCACCCTTTCTCAGGGCCATCCACAGAGGCTGAATGTAGATACAGGATGCCACAAAGTAGGCCAGGATCAGCAGACAGTAGAAACTATGCAGGCCTGGTAGGAGCAGGGGTAGGTAGGAGGGTGGGGTAGGAGGGTGGGGTAGGTAGGAGGGTGAGGTAGGGGGGTAGGAAGGAGGGTGGGTCAGGGGGAAGGGAGTAGGGTGGGTCAGGGTGGCAGGGGTAGGTAGGAGGGTAGGTCAGGGTGGCAGGGGTAGGAAGGAGGGTGGGTCAGGGGGAAGGGGTAGGAAGGAGGGTGGGTCAGGGGGTAGGAAGGAGGGTGGGTCAGGGGGTAGGAAGGAGGGTGGGTCAGGGGGTAGGAAGGAGGGTGGGTCAGTGGGGTAGGAAGGAGGGTGGAGCAGGGGTAGGTATGAGGGTGGGTTAGGGGGCAGGGGTGAAAGGAGGGTGGGTCAAGGGGGCAGGAAGGAGGGGGCAGGAGGGAGAGGGGGCAGGGGTAGGAAGGAGTGCCAGGGGTGGGGAGGACACAATCAGTCAAGCATTCAGTGCAGTCCTGTCTGGAGCCCTAGTCATATCTTAAATTCAGAAGTATAAAATTATGTGTTATGACTAGCAAACACTTAGCAGACGCTTTCATCCAAGGCGATTTACAGTGCACCAAATGCATATATTAAAGTATGTGCATGTGTTACGCCCCTGAAACAGGGGAGAAATAATCACGAGAGTGATACGGTGTTGTATTCTCAAGTCAACATTTAGTTCAATCATTTCACAAAAGTAACACATTACATAACAGAAAACCCATTATACAAATAACACAGCAAAATATCTTATTAACAACACGCACGTTCATTCACAATCGACATAAAATGGCAGCTACTCTCAGTACGATGCTATCCTTCACTTCAACCGAGCAGGGCTAATATTACTCTCTTCAAACTTAACTCTAACTTCCTCAAGACGTTACTAAAACACACCTTAAACACTCTTGACATGTTCGCTAGTTATAACATTTAAATTACTATTTTTATCATCAATAAAGTACCTGAAAACAGGGGAGAAATAATCACGAGAGTGATACGGTGTTGTATTCTCAAGTCAACATTTAGTTCAATGAGAAAAGACCGCGAATTTCCCCAGGAATATGGGTGGAGACCAGAGCAATCGATCTCCGGCTCATAGATTAAAAGCATTTCGTAGATCACAGATTAACACTTTTAGGCACCACAAAATAAAGTAATCAATATAACGTTTACACATTACTCTCACAATTCGTACCCTTTGACAGATTTGAACTTTAACACAATTATATGAATGTTATCAATCTCTATCAACTAATACTGAATGCATCTTTTTAACCTTAGATGTTTTAAGATCCTCACATACTATGAACTTACTAATACTTTTCAATGTATAACAGGCTATGAATATGTCCTTTAACCTGTCACACTCTCCCCGACAAAATAAATGTTGTCCCAACATTACCAACATTGTCTTCTTCAACAGTTCGTATCTTCTGTAAGATTGTACTTGAGCAGAGGTCAAGGGTCACAGTTCAAATATAACTAACAAGTTATATTCACAGTCCATATCTGTTGACCAGCTATATAACATAAGCAGTATTTCTCATACTATTGATCAACAGTCCATCAATTTTAATGATCTATATGCATAGTCTGTAAATTGTCTCTTTTGACAGTCTGTGAAATCTGACAGTAGTCCATGGTCAAACATGTCAACTCTGTAGCCTCATGTTTGCTGAAGCCCATACATGTAAGGTGGCTGAAAGTAACATTGCTGTAGTGATGGCAGCCATGGAACCAGTCCTGGTGCAGAGTAGACAGGGAACAACTGTGGCTGTGGCTGTATACTGTAGCAGGAAGGGATACCAAGCTGATCATAGGTGATACGTCTTGGAGGGTGTCTCTCTCTTTGTGGCAGCTGGTAGGCTGGTTCCTCAGGTTCAGCAGCATCAGTATATGAAGGAAAGGCACTTGGTGGACGATCATCAGGCAAATTTTCAGCAGGCAAGTTACTCTCCTCAGCAGGCAGGTCTTTAACTGTTGTTGTCTCCTCCAGCCGCTTTTCAACAAGAGGCTGTGCTGGTAGCGTATCAGGGACTGGCACTGCAACTGTCCGTTTCACTGTTGGGGGCCTGTGTTCCCACTCTCTCGCTGGTTCAGCATTCCTCTCCTCAGGTACTGTAGGAGATGTGGGAACCTGTAGCGGCTCATGATGAAGGTCATATTCATCCCCACTGTCTTCATCAGAATCTAGAGTCTGTGATGCAGGCTGGTGTCTCCTCGTTTTCTGACTTTTGTCCACTTTGGTCATTTCTGGTTGTGTCTCAAAAGGTAAGTGGTCACAGGACATGAGCAGATTTCTGTGCAGGACCCTGGAGCGTCCCCTACCCTTTTCTGGTCTCAATTCATAAATCGGCAGGTCTGAACCCATTTGTCTCACCACTGTGTGAATTGTATCTTCCCAATAGTTACGGAGTTTTCCTGGTCCTCCTCTTGGTGTCAGGTTTTTAATCAGAACTCGCTCGCCAGGCTGTAGCACTGAACTCCTAACTTTAGTGTCATAGTACTTCTTACTTCTTTCAGCGGCTTTCTGAGCATTTTCATTTGCAATGGCGTATGCTTCTTCCATCCCTCGTTTCCAGTTCTCCATGTATTCTCGCTGGTTACTGGAACCTGCCTCTGTACACAATCCAAAGAGCATATCAACTGGAAGCCTGGGTGATCTCCCAAACAGAAGATAAAATGGTGAATAGCCAGTCACTTCGCAACGGGTGCAGTTATAGGCATAAACCAGTTTGTTCAGAGACTCCTTCCAATTTGACTTTTGTGTCTCAGTTAGTGTCTTTAACATTTGCAACAATGTTCTGTTCATGCGTTCCGCTTGACCGTTTCCCATCGGGTGATAGGGTGTTGTCCTGGACCCCGCCATGCCACTGAGTTTCTTTAACTGATGGAACAACTGATTTTCAAATTCTCCCCTTGGTCATGGTGGATGCGGGACGGAACCCAAACTTCAGGGCAAAATCATTGAAGATGAGATTTGCAGCAGTTTTACCTGACTTTGATGTGGTGGCGTAGGCTTGAGTGAAATGTGTAAAATGATCAACAATCACGAGGATGTACTCATATCCCCCTTTGCATCTGTCGAGATGAAGGAAGTCTATACATACCAGTTCAAATGGCTGTGTTGTCACAATGTTTGTCAGAGGAGCTCTTGTTGCATGGGCTGGCTTTTTCTGCTTGACACAGCTACAAGTTTTAGTCACATAGTGCTCGATGTCAGATTGCATATATGGCCAGAAGAAGCGGTCACGTACTAGTGATACAGTGCGGTCAGTACCTTGGTGTCCCATGTTATTGTGCAACTCTTCCATCACTTTACCTTTGTACTGCTCTGGTAGAACTAACTGCTTGCGGGCTGTAGTGATTCTGTACAAAATGCCATCACTGTCTATTGTCAATTTGTCCCATTCTCTGAATAGGCATTTTGTCTTTGGACTGAATTTCTTTTGCTCTTTAACTGGCGGTTTGGAACCCGACAGTTTGAAATTGAGCACAGGACGGATGACTGGATCAGATTCTTGTGCTTCTCTAATCCCATCTTTTGGGATCGAGCTGGTTGTTGCAGTGGTTGTCTCACCTTCAGCTGATACTGACATAGATGCAGCTGAAAATGACCAAGGTACAACAGCCTCTTTCTGTACCTCAACTGCTTGTATCGTGGCGGCGATGGTGTCTGGTGGAAGCTCCTCAGAACATTCTCTCATCAGTGACTCTACATCCAGTGGCATCCTTGACAAAGCATCTGCATCACCGTTCTCTCTGCCTGGCCTGTACTTTATTGTAAAGTGGAAATCAGCCAAGTCTGCAACCCACCTGGAAGTGGTTGCGTTCAGTTTTGCAGTAGACAGAATGTAGCAGAGCGGGTTGTTATCGCTGTATACAGTGAAGGTCGGAGCATAGTACAAATAGTCATGGAACTTATCAGTGATTGCCCATTTTAGAGCTAGAAATTCTAGCTTGCTCGAGTGGTAGTGATAGTTCTTCTCAGCTGCTGTTAAGGTTCGAGAGCCATAAGCAATGACCCTAAGCTTCCCCTCTTGCTTTTGATAAAGAACTGCTCCCAAGCCTTGGTGTGACGCATCAGTGTGTACAACAAATGGCTGAGTGAAATCAGGGAAACCTAAAACTGGTGGGTGAAGCAAACACTCAATCAGCTGTTCAAGTGCCTGTTGATGCTGGTCAGTCCACAGGATTGGCTTGTTTGAGGGCACCACATGACTTACTTTCTTTGTTTTTGTTTTCCGTGGGTGGTCAGGTAATTTCTCTGAATCTGCTTTCAGGAGGTCATACAGGCAGCTGGCACTCCTAGAAAAGTCTTTGATGTACTGTCTGTAGTAAGTGAGTAAACCAAGCATTTTTCTGAGCTGGCCCACAGTCTCTGGTCTGATTTCTTTCAATGCTCTTACTGCTTCAAAATCGTCTGGGTCAACTCGGCTGCCCTCTGCAGACACTATTCTGCCCAAATAACGGACCTGGGGTTTAAAGAGATCACACTTACTTGGTTTGAGTTTAATGCCATACTCTCTGAGACGCTGCAAAACTTTTCGCACATCATTCACATGGCTGTTGAATGTTTTACTGAAAACTAGCGTGTCGTCCAGATAAGGAATGCAGATGTTATCCCGGAGCCCTTCCAAACACTCCTCCATACACCGCTGAAAAGCTGCAGGAGCGTTCATGAGGCCGAATGGCATACGTATCCACTCATAGAGTCCCCACGGTGTCACAAATGCTGTCAGTGGTCTGCTTTCTTCAGAGATGAACCCTTGGTGATACGCTTTCCCCTGATCTAAGAGGGAGAACCAGGAATTACCACCTAAACTGTCCATGATGTCTTGGACCCGAGGGATGGGCTGGCGGTCGGGATGTGTCTTTCTGTTCAGATCTCTGTAATCTATACACAACCAGAGGGTCCCGTCCTTCTTACGAACGCACACGACAGGTGAGGAATATGAAGAGTTTGACTTCCTAACCCAGCCCTGGACTATGAGGTCATAAATGTAACCCTTCATCTCCTGATACAGTGGCCTGGGCACTGACATGTATGTGCGCTTTACTGGTTCAGAGTCCTTTAGAGAAATAGTCATTTTCAATCGTTCAATGCAGCCAATGTCATTGTCTGATCTGGAGAAGGAGTGACACTCTTCTCTAAGCATTTGCCTAACAACCTCTCTGTTCTTCGGTTAGGTGAGTTAAATCTACTGGTGGATCCCACTGTTCAGTAGCAGTACATGGGGTTCGAACGCTGGTGTGATTCACTGTGGCTGAGGTGACAGTTTTTCAAAGACTTGGGCAGGTAACACAGTCATAATGGTTTGTACTGTACCGATGATTGTGCGTCCTAGCAGGGCAATGTCGTGGTCAGTGGGGTTAGAGACATCAAGCAGGATAACTGGAAAAACACCTTTACTGACTCTGACTAGTGTGTCAAAGAACTCAAGGTCATCTGGCCACTGCGGGTTCAGGTCTGGCTGGAAAAGCATTGTCATGTCATCTTTGAAAGGCTGGGAAACTACACGGCACTCAATCTGAATGCTACTGTGTTTTGGTACAGCAACCTTCTCTTTCTTGGTTTTCACTGCGTATTCATCTGTCTGTTCTGCGCTAACAGCCTGTATAAAAGCCCTCACCTTGTTTCTTTTGAGGCTTGGGAAAGCTGTTTTTACTGTACTGTATAGTTTAGTCTTTTCGGTCATTGTCAGGATGTGCTCGATAACATTGAAACCTATGATGGGATGAGATAGGTGACAGCCTTTCATTACCAGCACTGGGATGATCAGTTCCTTTGTTTGGTCAGTTTCAGAGGCTAGACGAAAAGTTGTTTCAATCCATCCCAGGTACGGCATTTCAGTCCCATTTGCTGCAGTCAACCTTAGATCATCAGGTGAGTCCAAGATTTCTGAAACATCTCTCAGCCTTGCGTTTGGGAGAGATTCCTCTTTCCATCGTTCATCAATGACCGATACCTGAGAGCCTGTGTCCCATAAAGCTTGGAGGTGGTGGCGATTCAGGTGACACTCAATAAGGCACTGTCTGCCGACTAGCGAGGTGACCTTACGGGGTGGCAACCTTGAGCTAGGGATGGTAAGGAGTGGGCATTTTTCTCTGTGCAGGAAAACCTTTCACTGGTAGAGTCAATTTTCAGGTGAGTGCATTTTTTCTTATGTTTAGTCCAATGTTGGTTTTGACATACTTTGGAACAGTACAGTGTCTCTTTACATGATGAACATTGTTTCAGGTTCTCAAATGACTCTTCTCTGGCACAATTTGCACATTTCTGGGACTTTTTGGTAGCTACGGTTAACACTCGTCCCTCAGCGGTAACCCGTTTCCGTTTAAAGGGGCCTCCCTTGATGGCCTGGCTCCCGGATTTTACATCCAGCTTGAAAATGTTCTCCACTCCCACATCGGAAGCAGTGTGTGCAGCGTGCATCTGTTCTGGCCTGCTGGCAGACAAAACACCTCCTTGGAGCTTGAGCAGAGTGGTTGGTATACCGGTTAGGTGCATATTGATGCTGTGCAGGCTCAAGTGCTTGGGACCGACTGTAGTTGCTGTAATACTGCTGCTGGGAAACAGGTGGCTGGGGGTCCCTATCTGGCCTCCTAACTGGGGGTGGGGCATAGGCACAAGGCTGTGACTGAAACATAGGCTGCTGTAATGTCTCCTTAATCTGAGCAATCTCTGCACTGAGACCTTTTAGAGAAGCTACACCTGTCTTAAGTTCAGCTAACTCTGTTAACAGTTCTGCGGGTATCGTAGCTTTGGCTTCCTTCACAGGACACTTTGCAGATGGCATATCCTCTAACTGGACTACACTTACAGTTGTAGCAGGCTGTGGGGCATTAAACCGCTTTTTGTTTCGTCTTTCTCTCTCATTAGCACAAGCAATGTTAAGCTTCTCTAGCAAAACCTCATCTGATGTTTCGCTCTCTAGCAGGAGAGGCTGCATGTCTATCCTGATACTGTCACTCTGGAGACCCGTAAGGACTGTGTGTAAACACATGCTCTGGACTAGAGCAGGGTCATACTTAAGCCCTGATTCTGACTCCTGGGATGCAAACAGTACTTTTTGCCTCAAATCTAAAACGCGCATCAGGAAGCTTTGAGGGGTCTCCTTGCTATGCTGTGCTTCTGAAGCTAGCTGTTTGTAAAGCTCTGTTGCACTCTTCTCTTGGAAGTGGGAACGCAGGATACATCTAAGTGTGGGAAGAGTAAGCTGGGGTTTACCTTCCAAGTAGCTGCGTAGCTGTGAGCCTGGAGAAATAGCCCTGACTACTGCGTCTACTATTTCTACCTCAGGATATCCTCTGTTAAGTCCATTTTCAATCTGATGGGCAAGGCTGGAAAAAATCAGTTTTTCTTTTTGGCCCGGTTCACCTATCTGACCAGAAATTTTAAACTCTTTGCGCCAGTATGAGCTGGGCTGTGCATTGGGTGAGAGCGGCACGCTCCCTGAAGATTGGCATGGTGTTGGGGCTGACGCAGAGAATCACTGACTTTGGCTGCAGTAATCTGCTCAGTTCCCACCCCTTGTTGTGGGGTTACAGTTCTCATTTCCTCTATTCTGTGATGTGTTCCGGCTGGTTCAATATCATGGTCACCTTGCCCTGTTTTGTTATCTCTGCCACTGATCATCTCTGTCATTTCGTCTCTAAGTAGCAACAATTCCGACATGCCGCCATCTTCTAACTCTGTGACTTCCTCTCTTTCAAGGAACATCATAATGCGAGTCATTAATGATATGCGGGATTTGTCTTTAACATCTCTTCTCTGTTCGCCTGATATTTCAAGGAAATCACATATCTCTAGTAATTTGTCTTTAGTCAGGGTGTGTAATTCTCCTACTACCTCTTCCTGTAGTTCTTCCAAGGCGCTTGTCATGTTGTCACACATGTACTGACCTGCCTCCTCAGCGCTGAAGTGTTCCAGGGGGTTGCCTGCCGAGTCAGGGTTGAACAGCAGGATGGTGAAGGTCAGGTCCTCATGGGCAGGGATGATGCCCCCCTCCCCACAGGTGTAGCGGTCTGCATACAGCGCCATCCAGGCCGTGGGGGAGTGAAGGTGGGGGATGCTCTGGTTGTGCTCCTCCTCACTCAGACGGACTGAGCAGAGAGAGGGAAACAATGTTAGGAGGGAGACAAGGCCTAGGCTTTCGCTCAGAGGGCTAATGTGGCCTTAAGTCATGCAAACGACCAAAGGTTTGATAACCAGTTGGTTACATATGCAGATGCAACATACTGCAAGTACATTCAGAATATGTCCTGTAAATGATGGTATTTATGCCACTTTCCCAAATGCCTCTTGTTAATGAATGCATGTTTACTACGAGCCAGCAGGACATGAATGCATGTTTACTACGAGCCAGCGGGACATGAATGCATGTTTACTACGAGCCAGCGGGACATGAATGCATGTTTACTACGAGCCAGCGGGACATGAATGCATGTTTACTACGAGCCAGCGGGACATGAATGCATGTTTACTACGAGCCAGCGGGACATGAATGCATGTTTACTACGAGCCAGCCAGAGGGACATGAATGCATGTTTACTACGAGCCAGCGGGACATGAATGCATGTTTACTACGAGCCAGCGGGACATGAATGCATGTTTACTACGAGCCAGCGGGACATGAATGCAAACAACAATACACGTGGCAGTCACAGAGACACAGTCACAGAGACACAGTCACAGAGACACAGTCACAGAGACACACTCACTGGAGAGCTGTGCCTTGGAGAGGCGCTCGTGGCAGCTGAGGTTGTCGATGTCAAAGCCGTCCTCCATCTCCGGGAAGAATAGCAGTCTGGACTCCTTCTCCGTGGCCAGGGGAGCATTCTCCAGCCTGCACACCACCAGACCCCTACCCACTGGGGAAGAGACAGAGGGAGAGACAAGAGAGGGTGTGAGAGAAGAAGAGGTAGTGGACGTAGAGGGGAGGAGGGAGAGAAAGAGGGAATGAGGGAAGAGATCTGACAGGACACTAAATCCACCTTTCAGAGGATTGGGTTTCATTCGAACCTACAGAATATGCAGACCGTCTGTGATAAAGGAATGAGATCTATTGATTCTAATGTACTGCCTGGCTATCACATTTGGAAACATGTCATTCTGTTCCCGGGTACAACATTGCCGATGCTCATGGGTCTGGAATAATGTAAGACTGAACAAACCTATTATTAAGACACTGCATAGACCTATGTGATTTGATCTTTGAACCCAACTCAACAAACATCTTCCCACAATTTCCCGTTTAAGATTGCGATGCACACAGAAAAATACTTTGAGACAATGATGCATAACACCATGCAAGAGATTAACACTTTCCAGACTAAGAGCACATGATCTGTTGCTTCCGTATGTACATTAGCATTGTAACTATAGTCTATATAAAACATCCAATAATAAAACGCATCACGTCATCTTGGTGCGTTAGTAACCATCCACACAAGCCTCCCTCCAGAATTTGTCGCTAGCTTCAGACTGCTACACCTACCGTTGTACATGAATTGTGTGATGTATTGTCCATTCTGCTCTCTGGCTGCATCGCTCTTGAAAACTCCCGACACAGTTTTTCCAAATGTAGCTGGAATGCATAGTAAATAGGCTGTAAGTGTGAACATTAACGGATACATTGTCTCCTAAAAGCGACTTATCAAATTAGATATAAAGAAGATGATTGTACGAAAACAATGAATGGTCTTGTCAAAAAGGGTGAGTTCCATCTGCACTGAACGTTTGATTGATTTAGGTTTTACCTAATCATAAAAGGACCTCTGCCCTACGTTAAATCTGTAAGCCAATCAGAGAGCGATTAAAGGGTGGGCACCAAAACGGACCAACTCAACGCAGGCCTCTGATACGTGTCAACATTGCCATAAAGCGACAAATGACTGTCGCAAAAGTTGCACATTACATTTAGCTGGTGTGGTTTGTACAGTATCAGCTGCTTCTGACATGAACTAGTGACAACACAAACATCTGAGTAATGTTATCTTACTGTTCGTTAACGTGTTGTCGATGTGCTTCGCTTTAGAATGGCCTCAATCACTTAAAATCAGTTCCCGCATATAGTTTATGAGATTATCTCTTGTTTTCTCAAATATAAGACACTCTCCAGCACAGGTAAGCTAGTTAGCTAGCTAAATTGGGCATAATTTATGTCACTAGGAGAGTGCCTTCGGGCTTCAATGAAAACTGAAGATCCGGGAGAAGAGTTGTGAGGAGACATCAACAGGTTGTGCGAGGATGGACTTTGTCAAAACGGTCCTGGTGACTGGAGGGGCAGGTTTCATGTAAGTAACAGTTAGCAAATCATCATCGTGACAATCAGTAGTTGAATCTACAATGTATGTAAAATATGAGATTTCATTGCATACTATACATGTTTCATCTGTAACTCTTTCCCAATACAGTGGGTCCCATTTTGTCTGCTCCCTAGTCAACAGGCACCCAGATTGGCGTATCATCAACTTTGACAATGTGAGTAGGAGCTAAATGTGCTTTCCTGTAACGACAGATTCAAGCCCTGTTCAAGCTGGGGCCTCTCGTTCCCTTTGCAGCCAAGATGTAACATAGACATGGAACACTGGTCACTTTAATAATGTTTACATTCTGTTTTACCCATTTCATATGTATATACTGTATTCTAGTTAAGGCCATCCTATTCAACTATTGCTGTACATAAACTATTCTATCCTACGTATTCTTCAGATATACTGCATATTCTATCCATATACTGTCCATAATCACAGTAGTCCAGCTGTCCATATATATTTATACTCCGGACTCCGACATTGCTTGTCCTAATATTTCTATATTTCTTAATACCATTCTTTTACTTTTTAGACTTGTGTGTATTGTTAGATATTACTGCGCTGTTGGAGCTAGGAACACAAGGATTTCACTACACCCGCAATAACATCTGCTAAATATGTGTATGTGACCAATAAAATTTGATTTGATTTGACAGCACGTTTCACTGCACATATGTGACAACAAAAGAAAAAATGTAAATAAAAAAAAAACGAAGTGAAGCTTATACACGCTAACTACTACATTATGTGACTGCAGAATTCCAATTTGTCATCATTTCCTGGGAGTGACTGTCTAACTTTTCCTGGTCCCATACAGCTGGACTACTGTTCTAATCTCAGGAACCTGGAGTCTGTAGAGGAGAATGAGAACTACACCTTTATCAGGGTGAGAGAACTGCCAAGTCCTGCTGTTATGTAACATCACTGTATATGGAGTGCCAGTGTCACGAGACAGGGATGTCCTCTCTCCCCTCCTGTTTGCACTGGCAATTGAACTGCTTGCTGAAATAATTAGACAGGACTCAAATGTAACAGGTATCTGTATTGATAAGCATGAATATGAACTAATTTGCTGACGATCTTCTGATATACCTGACTAATATTTTAATCTCAATGTCCCCCTTGTTCAATATATTTTCGGAATACTCAAAAATCTCAGGATATGAAATGAACGTTGAAAAAAATGCAATAATGGCAATTAGAAAAATAATAACTCATGAACTACAGCAATCCTTTGTGGACCACAAAACATATGAAATACTTAGGATGCTTAATAAGTGAAAAAAAATATATATATATATATGAAGTGGACTTTATTCCATTACTCAATAACATGAAAGCAGATCTAATTAAATGGAACAATCTCCCCATAAATCTTACAGATAGAATAACCCTCTTTAAAATGGCATGGCTCCCAAAGTTTTTATATTTTACTGAACAAAAATATGAACGCAACATGCAACAACTTCAAAGATTTTGCTGAGTTAGAGTTCATGTAAGGAAATCATTCAATTGAAATGAATTCATTAGACCCGAATCTATGGATTTCACATGACTGTGAGTACAGATATGCATCTGTTGGTCACAGATGCCTTAAAAAAGGTAGGGGTGTGGATCAGAAAAGCAGTCAGTATCATGTGTGACCACCATTTGCCTCATGCAGCATGACACATCTTCACAAAGAGTTGATCAGGCTGTTGATTTTAACCTGTGGAATGTTGTCCCACTCCTCTTCAATGGCTGTGCGAAGTTGCTGGATATTGGCGACAACTGGAACATGCTGTCATACACGTCGATCCAGAGTACCCAAACATGCAAACATACTCTGCATACCATGCAGGCCATGGAAGAACTTGGAAATGTTTTGCTTCCTGGAATTTTGTACAGATCCTTGCGACATGGGGCCATGCATTGGACTCCATAGTGGCGCAGTGGTCTAAGGCACTGCATCTCAGTGCAAGAGGCGTTACTACAGTCCCTGGTTCGAATCCAGGCTGTATCACATCTGGCCGTGATTGGGAGTCCCATAGGACGGCGCACAATTGTCCCAGCATCATCCGGGTTTGGCCGGGGTAGGCCGTTATTATAAATAAGAATTTGTTCCTGACTGACTTGCCTAGTTAAATAAAGGTACAAATCAAATCAAAATCAAATCATACTGAAATATGAGGTGATGGCGGCGGATGAATGGCACGACAATGGGCCTCTGTGCATTAAAATTGCCATTAATAAAATGCTATTGTGTTTGTAGTTTATGCCTGCCCATGCCATAACCCCACCGCCACCCATGGGGCACTCTGTTCACAATGTTGACATCAGTAAACCACTTACCCACTACTCCATACATGTGGTCTGCAGTTGAGGCCAGTTGGACGTACTGACAAATTCTCTAAAATAACATTGGAGGCGACTTAGGGTAGAAAATTAACATTCAATTATCTGGCAACAGCTCTGGTGGACAGTCCTGCAGTCAGCCTGCCAATTGCATGCTCCCTCAACATCTGTGGCATTGTGTTGTGTGACAAAACTGCACAATTTAGAGTGGCCTTTAATTGTCTCCAGCACAAGGTGCACCTGTGTAATGACCATCAGCTTCTTAAAATGTCACACATGTCAGGTGGATTATGTTGGCAAATGATAAATGCTCTCTAACAGGGATGTAAACAAATGTGTGCACAACATTTTAGAGAAAAAAGCTTTTTGTGGGTATGGAAAATTTCTCTGATCTTTTATTTCAGCTCATGAAGCATGGGACCAACACTTTACATACAAACATTTTTTGTTCTGTGCATTTTCAGTTATATACCAATTACCCCAATGAAGACATTATTTACAAATGTATACTCTGCCATAACAGACTTCATGTGGGCAAATACCACTGAATAAAAAGGATAGTTTAACATCTTCCTAAGTCTGAGGGTGTTTTATAACTTTCCAGATTTGGAATTGTATCAACTCGCCACCCAAGGCTTTTACTTGCAACATGTTGTTAAATACACTAAAGAAGAACAATGGGTACGTATTGTCATGCTCATCCCCAGAATCTTTTTACTTGTCTGTTTTAAAAGTATGCCCCATTCAAGAAATTTAGAACCAGGAACAGATACAGTGGGGCAAAAAAAGTATTTAGGCAGCCACCACTTCAACTATGACAGACAAAATGAGAGAAAAAATTCCAGAAAATCACATTGTAGGATTTTTAATTAATTTATTTGCAAATTATGGTGGAAAATAAGTATTTGGTCACCTACAAACAAGCAATATTTCTGGCTCTCACAGACCTGTAACTTCTTCTTTAAGAGACTCCTCTGTCCTCCACTCGTTACCTGTATTAATGGCACCTGTTTGAACTTGTTATCAGTATAAAATTATATATATATAATTTTTTACATCTCGAAATCTTGACCTGAAAGCTTTTGGACATCTGAGCAATATTGAGGGAATCCTATTTGAGTCAAGAAAAAATACTCATATTAAAGGTAATATATACAAAACCTTGCACACAAAAAAGCCTATTGAACTAACAATGTCTTAGAAAAAAAATATATAAACTATTGGAACCAAGACTTAAAAATAACTGATATTGGCACAAGATGGAGTGTTGGAACATAACAAACAAAATTACAGTTATTGACAATATACGCTTAATCCAGTATAAACTAATGTATACAATACAAGAGATGAAATTCACAAATTCTACAGCACAACGGCAGAGTAATGTCTTAAGTGTAAAACTAACAATGACTCAATAATTCATGCCTTCTAGGAGTGCTATGGTCCAAAAGTTTTGTGTGGAGTTAGAAAGCTAGTTGTCAGAAGTTTTACAATGTAAGTTTACTTTTAATCCGTCTTTTTGCATATTTCAAGACATGGCATATAGGGGTGTGGTCAGATACCGAATGGGTTGGACAATTATATTGAATAAACTATTACTTAAATACTGGCAGTATAATGATACTCCAACGTTAAGAGAATGGAAGAATCAAATGCTTTATTATTTAAATATTTTAAAAATCTGTCTAGGACAGAAACAAAAGAAGACAATTTGAAGTCATATGGGGCAATGTCTTAAAAGCGATACAAGCAACATATTGTGTGGTTACGGTGGGAACATTTGGGTCTGAGTACGTATGGTGTGATTAATGTTTGGAAATGTATGAATGTTAAGTTGTTTATTGTTTTTTGTCTATTGTTTATGTTTATTGTAAAAAATATATATTTAAAAATTCATAAAGGCTGTTCGCTTGAATATGTGTCATGGTTTGTCCCTTTTCTTTAACAGGGGGATATATGCAATCCATGCTTGTTAAAACACATGTTTGCCACAGAAAACATCGATGTCGTTTTCACTTTGCGGCTCAAACACATGTTGGTAAGAAATTACGTTTTACTGTTTAGATTGTGTTGTTACCATGCCAAAACAATCAAAGGCATTGTTGACAACACTCAGTGACCCATAGAGCAAGACATTCATCCATATGTTTCTGTGCCCCCTTTTCAGAGACATCCTTCTTATGGCCGTCCAGATACCACATGGTGAACGTGGAGGGGACAAGGGTGCTACTGAAAGCAGCTTTTGAGGCCATGGTGGAGAAGTTTATTTACATTAGTACAGATGAGGTGTATGGAGAGAGTCTGTATAAGGTCAGTCCACTCATATCATTTTCACTTATATCCTGACTTTCTGTAAGGTGTATGGAGAGTCTGAATAAGGTCAG